>NC_069131.1:31953864-32265147 GCF_026914265.1 Mya arenaria
TTAGCAGAAACGTAGGATTGATATCTAGACGAACAGTAAAGTAATCATTCGGTACAGTTAACACCATACAATCATAACAAAGTTCTAAGATTGTGATAATTCCTTGAGTATTTATCCCGCAGTGTACATCAAAATACAAACGTCTGCATCTGATATAAACATGATAACATTTCTTTTAATATGTTAATATAACCATAATAACTATAATGATGTTTTTGAATGGCAACTTTTCCTGACACAAGTGATTTATGAAAACGTAAACGGTGTATTATAATGTTGAAATGGAACATGACTAGCCTCGGGGAAGAGTGTTTTGTTGCAGACCTATATAAAACGTTACCAGCATAGTCATGAAACATCCAGAAAGTCGAGTTTGTTCAAGTACAAGTTAAGTGATTGGAGCAGATTTGATTAGTAATAGGCGGCTTTAGGCTAATATTAGCTTGTTGTTTATGTGTCTAGTCTGGGTTTTATTGTGGAAATGGGATATTCCAAGTTGACATGGTTGAATCCTTTCCTCGTGGACCTCGTGATATAAAAGCACAGCAGGTTACACTATGACGTGAAATACCTTTAACAGGAGTGACCCGTGTGACAAAGCTTTACACAGTTGCACGTTCAAGAACCCGTAGTGTAGGAATGGTAAATGACCTAGCAAGATTTATATTAACTTATACTCGGTGGTGTTGTGACGAAACGTATAGCCTGGAATATCATATACGAATGTTAACAAAAATATTTTCTATGCATTGTATCCACTGCCAACATATGAATATGCTGCATTTGAAGCATTATACAATTATAAGACATTACGACGATAACTGTTTGAGTTTGTAAGGATTTGAAAACAGTGGATGTGCACTAGTTCTCAATTGATATGATGAGTTTGGTCGGTATTCATAAAACATCAAAGTCATTTCCTTACTTAAATCACTTTCCTGCATAGTCAATTTAAAATATCTTAATAAAAGTTTGTTTCCATTAAGGTTTGTACTTTGATTTAAGTGTTATGACAAATATTGTAGCTTAGATATTGTGAAGTTAGTGTATATAATATGCAGTGAGACACTTAACTTAGAAAAATGGCTTCAGTGCGGAAATGACTTCAAATGTTTTGTGAAACACGACCCTGATGTTTTGTTAATTATGAAAATGAATGTGTTACTTCAAGAGGTTAGATTGTATGCCATATGCGTAATTTTATCTTCATGAGAGCAAGAATTGGGACGAATTTCAATTGAAATAGAACTTAATCCAATTGGAACATGTGTATACACAGTCACTTGATAAAACAAAGTCCGGTATTCTAATAGTAGTCACCAGGTCATGTGATTTGTGTCTAAGGACTATTACCTCGAACAGCCACAAGCTTTGGGAATGTGATTTAACTCAAACGATTACGGCATTTTATCACTAACTAATTCACAAACGTTTTCTAGGAGAATAATAATTCAAATATATAGCGTTTTCGGATTTATTGTCATCCAAGAAAAAGTATGCCTATCGAATAAATTACCTTATATGTTTAAAATAAAACTTTTTTTTAAATCAAATTGGGAAAGGAGTTTACCAAGATGTGCCAAGTGTGTCAACTGTCTTTGTAAACGACTGAAATAAGAAATAACAAGTGAAAACATGAAACAGAAACGTAAAAGCTTAAATAGGCGATGACAACAACTAGAAAATATTTAATTCTAATAGCAGTGCTCTCCCACATAGTAATATGTTTAAAGCTGGTATATCTAAATGAAATATCGAACGAAATACTGTTATTCGTGATACTTTTCTTCAACTAGTCTTATTTGTAATTAAATTTGTTATCTTAATTTGATTAACAACTTTCCTCAAGTTTTTCAAACACTTATTCTCCCATTTATTTACATTTTACTGCAAAAAGTACCAATCACTTACTGCCTGGTTTTCATCAATTAATTACTGTTAAATGAACTTATTGATATTAACTGACCTCTGGTCGTGTTTACCACCACGATCAAGTGTTATCACACCACTTACAAACGTTACCTTCACCACTTCACCTCGTCAAGATTTGATTCGGCGTTATATGTTTGCTTTAATGCTTTGTTTTGTTTGACATATGTCATTTTTTATGGTTCCCACGGGATAGTTTGTTACGTGTCACGATTGAGTATTGCTCTTATGATTTACAAGTGTTTTAAACGTGAAACGTGAAATATGATTGTTACCAGCGGTCATAATCCTTGATCGCCTTTTCAATCAAGTGATTTGCATAGGGGTTGTAGGATCCTAGCTAGAGTTTACTTACATTAAAAATTTCACGGATCGAGTGTGCGGAACCACAAATAATTCCAGTTTCAATGTTAAAATAGCAAAACCTCGCTGAACAAGACGTAACCAAACTTCATTCCAACATAAAGGGGAAATTGCGCTAGTTACGCCACAAGCGAAATATGTGAGGAGAAACAATTTAACAGCATTGCCCATGAACTTTATTTCTGCTGGGAGATTATACAAAATGCACAATTTTACACTTATACTAGCACACATACTTTGAGGGCCACAATCCCACATACTAAATTAAAAAAAAACACTTTATATTTGAAAATGATAACACACTGGTATTTCGAGGAGCGATTCATCTGATAATTTAAATGAGCATGGAAATCATACTACATAACACAGTCACTAAGATTAAAAACGATTGGATTATTCATTAATATGGTTTGTCCTCTCAATATTTAAGTATATTGTTGTTTTAATGAGGGAGGGGGGAAGAATATTGGAGTTGTTTGGTTAATATAATGATTTAATTATAAATAGTGTTGCCTGCTTTGCTGATGGTGCCGATTCGGTCGTCACGGGTGAATGTATTGTATCGCATTTATAGACGACACTAAACTTAAATGTATAATGTCGCCTAAATGTATTGGAATACAGTTCCTAAACCCCTAAATTTGAACAGCTTAATAGGAGAACTCGACATCCAAATCAGGATAGAAATAAGTGGAAGACCGGCACCCACAACCAGAGTAATTGAGCACAGGTGTGTGATTTATATCATGAGGGCTGCAGTTTTGTACTGTGTAACAAAAACATGTGGTATAATTGAGTTCTGTACGGTTTCGCCCATTCTTCTTGTTACTGTCCAAAATGGAAGGAAATGTTAAAGAGTAGACGAAAACAAGGAACACTACTAATAGTATGCCAGTTGTTTAACTAAATATAATATAAGTATCATTATACAAATGGCGTGATTAAATTAGATTCAGGCACTGTTATATATCAAAACCATCATTCAGTGATTCATTTCTCCATATGTATATCTTAGTGTGTTTGAGGCTTATCTATGGAAATCAGATAGGAAGTGTGTTATAACGTCACAGACAAATGAACTTGATCCAAACAGTCATAGAGAGAAGATATTTTATTCGGTATTAGAATATATACAACATATATGTTTGAAGTAGGTCTATATGGAGAACTATCAAAATATTTCAATGCATAAAATGCTATCATACAATGTAAAATAACATACGTAAATAAAGTAAACAGACAATAATCCTGCTTTCAGATTCATCTATGAACTTTTATATTAATGTCATATAAGCTTGAGTGAGGCATGATATTTTTGTTCCATTGAACTTGTTGACCATTCCACATTCTGCCTTTTTTATTATTACTTGAATTGTAAGTTTAAGGCCAATGCAAGTTGGTAGAAATAACTTTTATAAAATAATTTTATATGCTGTGGAGCAGCAGTTATGCATAGGTTTAAATATTCAATAAAATGTTCTGTTACGTGAAAATCTTCTCGTACAATACATCTCTTCTTTGAAACATTTATCAACGCCAAAAACCTTCGAAACATCCTTAAAGGTTCGTTATAATACAGCAATTGTTATAGAAACAGGAATAAAAAACTGTGTAATCGTTTTGACTTTTTTCTTTACACGTTTCTCATTTATTGTGTATTCGGCATAATGCAATATATATATATATATATATATATATATATATATATATATATATATATATAGAAAACAACATGATAATTAAAATGTACAATGCGTTCATGAAACATTTAAGCAACACTGACTGCATTCACTACATAAACTTAATGACTGAAATTATACACAACGCGCACACATTTCCAGTTTCAATCACGAAGGTTCCGTCTGGTACATTTTGTTTATTATATCGACAAGCTTACCGTGCAGAAAGTGGTAAGCATATATTGACCTTTCGCTGTATCTTATCAAATGCTACCTATCGCATGATAAGTTTGCATATTAAGCCTTTCAAATGGGATCTCGTTTCGATCAAATACAACACACTACAGTTTATTAGTAATAGCAGTATTTGTGCAAATATTTACAATGATATTCACAAAACAATGTTTAGATAGACAGATAAACATTAGCGTTTTTTTAAGCATTTGAATACGGTGATGCAGAATTGCAATAATGTTACGTTTAATAATGTCAACATGTGTGCAAATTATAAGTAATATAGCTGAACATGTCATATATATATATATATATATAATGTATATATTTATATGTTCTTGCCAAGGACAACACATCGACGTTCATTGTTTCAAAATAGGCTGCCGTGCTCATTTCCTCTTGATATCCCCACTTGTGTTGTAGTACACAGCGTCATCTTTTGCATTCAAGGATTGGAGAACACACTCGTAGCAAAAGTAAAATTGTTCCTGAAAAATTAAACCTGCATTCAAAACAATGATAATGCATAGACAGTTTTTAAAAATATCAAAAAAGACGAAAACTCCCAATGTAAAAATGTGATTCGATAACATAAAGAACGTAATCACTAGGATGCCGTCTAGGCGATACAATACGAACATTACTTATTTTATTATGATATCTGAATGCCATATTGGCATTAACACTACCAAATATGTCGACCTTGAAAACAAATGAACACATATTAAGTAGTTTAACAAACAAACATATGATGGACTTAAAAAGTCAAAAGATGCAAACTATTTAAATTTATTCTTGTGCAAAAAATGCAAATATCATGCATGTACATTCGTATTAAACAAGCACTTGTTATTCAATGTGTTTCTCGTTCAGTGTATGTTAGGTTTTGAACTTGGCGCCTCTCTACAGACTCATCGTTAAAATTACTACGGGTTGATCATTGTGGTTTCCATTGTACCATTGTGGTGCAATAATAATACCAAGCATAAGTCATATATAACGATTTGTTTGAAAAAAGTTTTATATTTACCTTATTTGGAATGGAAAGCAGTCGTCTTGCTCTGACTTTCCTTACCGCATTGACCACACTGACTTCATTATCTTCACTCAGTGTTTCAAGTAATGTCGAGACAACACATAAAAGTCCGCTCTTACCAGCGCCGTTCCTGTCACAATGGTAATATATCATTTAAAGATTGGTATCTACGACCGTATTAATTAATTATTCTCCTGTGATATCAAAGTTTTTTTTAATATTAACACTAATACAAAATCTGAAGTCGACTTTGAGCTAATTAAAAGATTGTACGTACATACAATGCACCAGTATCGGTCCGTTCAAGTGAGATGATTTGGATGCGTCTTCAACCTCTTTGATGAAGGCAACAAAGTGTTCTGCTGACTTCGGAGTATTGTAATTTTTATCCCAATCTAAATATTCATAGTGTGGTATTCTCACCTCCGACTTGGTCTTAAATCCAACGAAAAATTATATTTTAGAGATAATACTTGAGATATAATATCGCAAACGCACAACATATTGTTATTGTTTATGGTTTTGGTAGTTTTATTATTACTGATGCTGCAGTTGTTGGTGTTGGTGGGGTTTTGGTTGTTGTTACTGATGCTATTTTTCATTTACTGTAGACTAGAAAGAACATATTTGTTTATATATAAACCATAGGAAACTGTTAAAACATTGTTTTCAGTTTTCTAACAAAGCAATTATGACATTTTGCTGTTTTCGTACCTTTCCGTCGTGTTTAAAATGCAGCTCTCTTTTTACAAAGTGTCTCGTACTTTGAACTCTTGTTGAAAATATGGAAATCACACCTTTCATCATTGATTGATCGTCACCAGGAACGTACAGGCCAATCCCCTGGATAAAACAATATAAGTAACAGGAAACCATTTATTTTGTTCAAATCTGAATAAACGATAGAGGCTTTTACATAACTGGCAACTCGATTAAGATTTCTGTGTACTTTTCAAACTTTGTAAAAAAAACAACATTATTATGATATTTAGTGTTAAATACATAAACATCGCTATATTATGAACATTATAGCGTAATATACAATTTGCAACGCTTTATTAATGACGTAATGATAGAACTTAAACACTATTTACATATATCTACATACGCGTAATGACGTTAGTTTAGCATAATGGTTTCATTATTTGCGAAAAACATAATTTTAACAATTAAAATTCAGTGAAGCATCCAATGGTCGGTGTCAAAGTACAAGCATAAAGTCTTGTTCAAAGTATCTGACTTGTCAATAATTTACCTGAGATTCCAAACTAACAATACGGGAACAGTTTTCCTGAACAACAAGTGCAATGAAATCGGAAACTGTGTCAGGTAGAGGTGTTTGTGCAACCAAGAAGCTGTTCTTTGTTTTGAAACTCTAAAAGTGACACACGCATTTTTACTCGTCTTTACCGTATGGTAGGCCTTTAAACAGAGTATTATTTAACATTTATTTTACCTTTTTATCATTTTATTTAAAACGAATGCAATGAAAAATATGTTTCAGCAAGCCAACAAATCTCAACAAGTCTGACATCCAGACACCTGTGTATAATAAATAATAAAAGCTTTAATGATAACTTTATCAGTAATAACTGCCTCAAATGCCAGCTGCAATTTATAACAACAGGGTGAGGAACTCAATTGATTAATTTATATTGTTCTAATCCTGAAATGTAATTATGTATATATATATATTGAAATTTTGTGTATTTTTGCTCAGTAAAATATGTTTAAACTTAGCCAACAAATCGTCTGCTAACTGTGCATTTTATTACGAAACAAATACTTATATAGAGCTATTAGATTAACATGCTTTCGACAAAATATCATAACATCAAAAGCTTGAACGAAAACGTTTGTCAGCGTTACAATTTCAGTTTAATACTGTACCTCTTTAATAAAACGAACTTGTTTTAAACTGACATATTAACCTGTTTTTGTCAACATAGATATAATAACAACTCTCAATATAAAAATAAATCGATCTAACAATATGTCATCGCACGCCCGTTGTTAAGATTGAGGCAGAGTGAGCGATTTACAAATTTCATCTATCAATATATTTAGAGCAATCTATCAAGTTATATAAGAACATATACTTACGTTGATGTATATCGCATTGATATAATCAGATTCGCCTGGTTTCAGAAACAGATAAAGACGTGGTCTGTTGGCATCACCTTACAATACATAACACCAAGAATATAGATCATGTTAACATAGAGAAATTTCAAAAGTAGTTTGCTTCAGGGACGGGATTTGCGCGTGGGCGGAAGAGGGTTCATGCTCAATCGGCAAGAGCAGGAACCTCACCAAACAGAAGGTCGCACATTAAAATCAGAGGAGAGTTGATACCAGCGGTCATTAGGATGGGTACCGGCCATTTGAACAAGATAACAAACGTAATATATTATAAGCACAACTAAATGCTGGACTAACATTAACCGTATTTTGAGAATGTTTATATCATGTTAATTCGTCTAAATAGTTTCTTTCGAGATATTTGCAACATATGTTGCAAGTCAATTAAAGAAATGCTGCACTTTTACAATCATAATAATATTGGAACCTGGTATATCCGCGTGTTTTCTGTTCTTTTTTGTCAGAATCCGATTCTTTTCCGTTGCCTGTAGTTCCTGATCCGACTTTTGCTCTTGGTTCATTTGCATTTTCTAACGTATAATCAGAAGGCAACATACAATATATGAATACTTTAAATGTAAATCATGCAACCTTGATATATATTAATTACATATTTCATTTAAACACCGTTAATCCGAACACCGTTTATCCAAATCAATCGTTGTTTCGAATTAAAAAAAATCCGATCTTTTCTTCTGTATTAAAATTGAAATTTTGATCAATAAAGCAAATATTGTCATTTCGAATTTATCGCCATTTCAGAGTCAAAACTTAGGCCCTGATTCGATATTTCACATCTAGTTAGCAATCACCTTTCGAATTCGTAAACTTAAATCCTCAAAGTTTCACACTATACTTTGATAATACGCGGGCCTCGGCCTGAGGTTATAATATAGCACAGTTAGTTCTTGTTAGAGACAGACATTGAGCACGCGTCTGTATTATACATTGATGTCAGATCATGAGTGATTTGTTTTGGATGAGTTTAATTTGTATACATTGGCTGGTTTACACAGTCTGAGTATAATTTAAAATGTTTATCTAAAGCAAATTAAAATTACTCACACGACACGCTGCCGAACAAAACCGGGAAGAGCCGAACGAAATAAGTTAACTAAGTGTATTTTCATTGCTATTAAAACATTTTTTGTCATAAACATGCATAACGTTGTTTTAATTAAAAGGTATACTAAAACATTATTTAGTAATTATTAAACAATAATCAAAACTATTGAAAACGATAATTCTAACAAAAACATAACATGTGTGGTCGACATTGCAGTATTCCAGACTGAATAATTTACGTCACCAACAATACACGAACGCTTTCATTTTTAAAAACTGTTAATCCGAGTATCGTTATACCGATATCCTTTATCTGGGTTCAGACGACTTTGGATTAACGGTGTTTACATTAATTTTGAACATTGATTATAACCATTGATACTTTGAGTAACAATCCTACCTCAAACTGCTTCTGTATCTCCTGTTTGCTGGACATCATATTCATATATTCATGGAAGTGTTCTTGTTTTATCAACGAGCAATCAAGGGTCAATGAATGGACCAAAGCTTCGTGTAGATACTTGTATTGACTCTGAAAATAGAAAAGCTCAGTTATAAGATAAACAGTTATTTTTGTGTATGCTTTCGCACGTACTGCTGGAATGGTTTATATTGTGCATTACATTTTCTTAAACTGCATTTTGCATTGAAATGTTCAGACGTTAAACTTTTATAAGATTGGTAATGAGTGAAAGAAACAACAATTAACTAACAAGAAACGAAATAAAAATGGAAGTATACAATCTTTCTTTTGTCCTATAAATGCATTATTTGGATTTAAATGGACACACAGGCACTTTTCATCTTCTCTTTTATAGAAAAGAGTTCCTTAGAATTTATTTGGTGAAACCAATGAATATCGATCGCCGCCCAACATCCCTTACCTGTTAACGGACCTCGTTTTTGCGACTGTTCATTCACTAATATTATACAACAGATATATCAGTAAGCATCTAACCAAAGTCTGAATCATGCTGGGTCTGTTCTGTCGCATATTGAGAACACATCTCGGGATATCTATTGCTCCTACTGCCTCGCCCTCGTTAGTCAGAATGTCCAGAGCTATGTAGGTTCCCGTTCTTCCAACGCCAGCACTGAAAACATAGAAAGCTCAATATCTGTCTATTGTATCTGCCCAGCAGAAAGACGAAGAACATGCATTCTTTTATTCTCAATTTTGTAAATCTTAGTTTGATTTACAAGTACTGTTATTTGAAATGTAATTATTTCTATACTTAATTATATTTTTCAAAACTGTCCCAGTAAATCGTAGAATGTATTTATATCTTTATTTCTTGCGTAAACATAAGCTCAGTACTCCCAGACACTAACACGATGTTATCAGTTAATGATTTGCGTGAGGAAAAGCAATTTAATTCACAGTTTCTGACACAGAAATGATAATGCTTTTAAACTTTACAACTAAAACTTTATACCCATATATGCCAATATATGCGAAAGTAAGACCATAAAGATTGATCAATACATGCAATGCATATTCACGAGTTTAATCACTGTTTTACAAGAAATGATTTAAGGATACATTTTAACTTCATACGTTTAAGACGTTATCACTTTTAATTCATAATTCCATCTGTCATTTTCACTGTTATGGAGAATGTATGGAACTCCGATGCTGTTCAAATTTTTCCTAACGGCGACGAATCATACGGTTGATTATACTCGTTACCGATACAATAAAACAACAATTGGCGAGTGAGTTTCTTTTAAGTAAATGTTATGCATTTTCAACTTTATATTTATTAAGTTTATATCAATTGCGAATCGAATGATTCTAGGTGATTACGTTCTAAATCAGTCATTCAATCGGAAGATATGGACGGTAGCCTTTTCTAGCTATTGATATGAAAAGGAAATAGCCCACTGAACAAAAGGCCCGTCCCAAAAGGCCCGATCCAGAACTGTATTGTTAGCCAAATCATTGCGGGTTTTTTTTATATCTCGCACCGAAGAATTAATCTTGTTTATCGTAATACAAATTGAATTCAAATACACATTGCCGAGCTTTATATAATTGTTATTTAATTTTCTAATACAAAAGCATATTTTTTTTTATCAAAATAAATTCACTGCAAAATCAAACCAAGATATCATATGGATCGCTTTTATATTTTTAGTTTCGATCTTCGATGTTTTGAAATTATTTCCTACTATGCAATAATATATCAATGTTCAAGCGATGCTTACATTTGGTCCAAGCTAGCAGATGAACGATTTAATAATCTGAACCGCAGCCTACCTGCAATGCACTAGCACTGGTCCGTCAAAGGTACTCGGCAAGGCGTTCACTTTATGTCTAAACTCTATTATTGATGTGACGTTATCAGGAATGTCCTTGTCTGGCCACGCTGTGAACTGAAGTTGATGCAGATTTTTTTCTTCAGAATTCGGTGTACCCTGTTTGAAGATGAAAAGTAATGTAAACAAATGTTTCATATTGATAACCTTGTGCTATGATGTAATATATCATCGGTGCATACCAATTGTAAGATAATGAATTAAAAATAAATGTTGAAAATAACAAGCTGTATAAGTGTGTTAGCTAGATGACAGTGTACTCTCATTGAATATAAACAATGAACAATGCAATTCGTTTATCATGACTTTTTTTCTTATAAGGAGACAAGTGTGTCGAAAACAGAAAGGATAAACACGACTTTAATTTCTAATTCAATCGGTTCGAATCAATCCTTTATGATAGAAGAACTTTGTTTCTTTAAGAAAACTTATTATCATCACCAATCGTTAACAATTATCTTTTATTTAAATAGAAAAAGAAACAGATAGTAGTCACTGTTGTTTGGATTTGAATAAGAATTATTTGATCAACTTATTAAAATTGACAGAGAAAATAATGCAATAAAATAATGATTACATTTTTGCATAATTCGAATTATCTTAATATGATAAATGTTACGAAAGCACACTGTAAAAGTATTTAAGATGACAACTCTTCGAAAAAAGGAAACTACATTGAAATGTAAACGGCAGTAAATGATTTGTTTTACATTTCATGCTATGCTTATCAACGACTATGTATGTTCAACTTTTTTATAGTTCGCTTCTGAACTGATAAGAAAATGTAAAAGCTAATGTAGCAAAAATATCGGTTAAAACGCAGTTTTGTGACTGAAAAATAAACACATATTTACTAGAAATATTATCATTTAAGGAAGTCATTATAGCACTTGTTTGATCCCGTAACAACTAAAGTGCGCATACTTCAAAATCTTATTTTCAAGAGGGGGAATATTGAATCATTCTAAATACTTAGATATTTCAGCCTCCCTTCCTGAAATGAAACTTATTCAAAACAATTATTCTTTAATTTTATAACGGAGAAATTGCGTTTAATAAGGGATGACATATTAAAATCCGAAACTATTTATTAAACATATTTTATTTGAGCTTTTTTCTGCCTCTGAGAGTTCTCAAGTATTTAGTTGTATAATGGCCGCTTTGCACGCGGGAGGCTACATATTGATACCTATGTATGTTTATATGGTATATACCCCTGCTGTCACTTGCCCTTCAAGGGTAGTACTGGAAAACTTGGAGTTCTCAGTACTGATAACTGCTTGACAGCTGAAGGATGGAGTGTCATGAAATTTGTCAGTCTTGCGAATCCGACGATGCACCACCGTATTCCCAGTCACAGGTTGTGTTGTCATGTGTATCACTTATAGGCTATGCGATTAAGAGTAAAGCATACTAACACAAATTCCATCAACCTAATTGTTTTCGTTGATACTGAAACTACTGGCATTGTCCAAGTAAATTAAACTTTACCTTTGATAACGTAAACTGTCTCCAAATTAAATCTGCGTACACTTTTTCAACCTTGCACATAACTTTTATATCGCCGTATAGCTTACATTGGCCATGATCAGGCCAGTATTGCTCGCATTTGGTTTTCTGCAAATACACGGATATTAACTTATTATTAACTATATTGAGATAACGATCCAATTAAGTATGTAATTATATGGACTAATGCCAACGGCCCTCTAATGCCTGAAGGGCATACAGGAAACAATATTATGTTTCATAAGCATAACCACCTTTTCAATATGCTTAAATACCGATATAACATGATATTTAATCTGCATAATATTTTATGGTATTCATAATGGAATCCATAACTCAAATTGTACTCTTGTCATTTTAATCCTAGATCGTTGAAGTTATATTACATACACATTGGTTTTACTTGTTGTCCATCCATCACAAAACCACAACACCTTTTATCACAGAGGGTCACACACTTTTCGTTAAGTAAACACCTTACCTCACACTCTACCAAGTTAGTTACGATGGCAATCCGTTCCACTTTCTGTTGCCAAACCATTCGCCAGAATTGGCCAAAATCGCCCAGCTGCTTAGCCATCGGACCTTTAGGAGGCATAATATAAACATGTAGGTTTTCATTATCATGTCCTCAAAACTAAAATGAATGTTGATTTTTTTAAACTAAAATTTAGTGTTTTTGTTTAACATTTTGATTCATATGAGTTAATATCATTAGAAAACAAACGTTCAATTAATACATCATATTACCCAAAGCAGCTATGTATGCCTTTCGTTTCCTGAAACCCTGAAATAATTAGGTTATGTAAATTTTGCCTTGAGTTATTCATTTTAAGAATATTTTCATGTTGTATTCACAAATACCAAGAGTTCAGTAAAAATAATAATTGTGTCATCAGAAAAAGCGATGACTTATACTATTGCGTTTATACAGTCAAATTGTGAATGTGAAGAAGAAGATCAAGAAGGCGGAAGTAGAAGACGAAGAAGACAAAGAAGAAGAAAAAGAAGAAGAAGAAGAAGAAGAAGAAGAAGAAGAGGAAGAAGAAGAAGAAGAAGAAGAAGAAGAAGAAGAAGAAGAAGAAGAAGAAGAAGAAGAAGAAGAAGAAGAAGAAGAAGAAGAAGAAGAAGAAGAAGAAGAAGAAGAAGAAGAAGAAGATGATAAACTAAAACAAGAAAAACTAAAACAAGAAGTAGAAAAAGAAGATCAAGGAGAATTATAAACAAAAATTATATCACACGTTTTTCTTGTATGGACTTACGTCTATATAGCTTGCATTGATATAGTCTGTGTCTCCTCCACGTACTACAACACGCGTATCATCATCTAAAACAGAACTCAATGACACATTTGCTGACACAAGTACAGTACTAAAAGGCCATTCCATTCGTGCTTAATAACGCAAAAATAAGTCAAAGATATTGGAAAATGAACAAGAACATGTAAGAAAACAATCCCAGCTATGAACGCCTAAAACATAAAATAAAACTATTATATTTAAACACATGAAAGGGCACACAAGGAAAGAAGGGAACTGGTTCTTACACGGATAAATTCCTTTGTATCTATTTCTATGCATATTTAGCTTCGTTTGTGAAACTTCGTAAGGTTTCAAGAGGCCGTACGGTATTTTCTGCAAATTGAAAAAAAAAATGCTATACAAATATAAACAATGTTCATATTATAAACGTTAATGAAAGCGTGTACCTAAAAATAAACCAAGCTATATTACATGTAATAAAAACACAAGACGTAGAAGCATGAGTTAGACATCAAGGCAGTGTACGGTACCTGAAATTCTTCTTCTATATCCTTTATGCATATGTTGTGTACATATTCCGGTAAATTAGCTACAGTCAGTTTGAATTTGCTGACTTCTCTTGTGTTGTTGTAATAAACACATTCATTTGTTTCAGACATGTCTGTGATGTCCTGTGCAGAAACATCATCTGCGTCTAAAACATCGTAAAAATAAGTAGAAACTGTTTTTGTCAAATTTTAATAAGAACTACTAATGTTACATTTACCATAACTAGCTTACCGATTTCAAGATTGTCCTCAGTCAAAATAAGCGTGTTATCCTTGTGAGAGCTCTTCGCTGGTGGACTGTGGTAATTGGTGTTTTCTATGATGGTAATAGAGTGGAAATAATCGGTATCTTCATTGACATACTCTTCTCCTGAAGACACAAAGACAAGGGCTTAATATGTCAATAAGGCGTGCTTTTTTAAGATCGAAATCCTGCTACTCTATCAGGAAGTTACTTAGCGCACTATGTGTGTCATTCTCTTCTCCCGGCTTGATTTAACAACTTCTACAAGGTGGAAACAATATAATTCAGCAACTTATTTGGTATAATTAACCAGACGTTTGCTATGAAAACACGTAATACAATATTTATTACAAAACGCATACGTACTGCCTTTGTTCACCATTGCGTTCAACGCGGAAGAGTTATCATGTTCTTTTTCGGGTCGCTTACTTCTGTTGCATAGAATGTCTCTTCTGAAAGTACAAGCGGTTTCCACATTATATGCAAGATTTCTAGTAATATAATTAACTGTAAAACGTATTAGTTAAACTGCCAATAATGTATATTGCTTTTGTCAGAATATGCTAATTTGTCTCTTCGTCGAAGCAAAATCATTCCAACGACCACAATGGCAACAATAGCAACAACTCCACCTCCAACTCCTCCAGCAAGGGATGTAGTTGACGTTTGTTGTCCTGCTTCTGTTTCAAAGGCTGTTAATAGTAAAGTGAACAGTAAATTACAAGATACATCATGCATACCATAAATTGCAAACCATTAACATTATCTCCGGGCATGACAATTTCAAGAAGTTGTGACAAGAACATGTTCTATTCAATAGCTAAAAGTATTATTTGTGTGTAAAATATTGTATGGAAAGGTATGGATAGTATATTGAAAATAATGTCAGTCTCACCTGCATGACAAAGTGATCCATTTCCATATTGACATTCTGTGCAACCATTGCAATTGTATTTGTCACATGTGTGGCCATAGTAACCAACACTACACTCCAAACATCCGTTTGATTGATTGCATGCTTTACATTGAGAACCACACGTAGTGCATTGACTTCCCCAGTACCCATCCTCACAAGATATACACACGCCGTTACTTTGGTTACATGATGAACAGTGATGGCCACAGTGATGCTCACAAATACTTCCCCAATATCCGTCAAAACAAGCTTGACATCTGGATGACTCGCAGAACGCACATGGAGTTTCACAATTAAAACAACGACTATTTTTCAAGTAATATCCGAACTTACAGAAATTGCAATACCCATCTGAATTTCTACAAGACAAACAATTTGCAGCACAGCTCCGTTGGCAATTATGTCCATAGTAACCGTTTTGGCACGACTGACAACCGGTTGACTCACATGAAAAACAATGCGTTCTACATTTATAACAACGGTTATTTTTCAAGTAATATCCGGACTCACAGGAATTACAATAACCATCTGATTTTCTACAATATGTACAATGTACAGCGCATCTCGTTTTACAAGTATATCCAAAGTATCCGTTCTGGCACGACTGGCACCCGTTTGTGTCACACACAGTGAGTTCCACATTCACGGCAATAATTATTATGCAAATAATATCCGAGTTCACAGGATAGGCAATAATCATTCGAGTTTTTACAGGTTGTACAATGTGCAGCGCACTTCCTTTGACAATTATTTCCATAGTAACCGTTATGGCAGGACTGACATCCGGATGGTTCACAGGAAGAACAGTGAGTTCCACATTTAATGCAATAATTAGTATCCAAGTAATATCCGGTAATACAATTTGAGCAATAATGGCCATTGATCCGATCACATTTAAGGCAATTTTGAATTCTACATTTGTAAACACAATTCTCTCCATAATACCCCTCTATGCATCCATTATTACAGTAGCCGTTTGTACAATTTGTATATGACCCGTTAGCACAACACTGGCACTCGGAACACAACTGTGCACACACAGCTGTAAAGTATAACTAATACATGAGCAGTTATCCATACATATGCAATTTCATTAAATTTTGATCTCTTTTACTATTGCCTTTAATGCAGTATAATTTTATTTCCAGACTGACATGTGCATTGATTAATATCTTTGAACCAATTGCAAATGAAGTCGTTACGGCACAATAATACAAAAATAAAACGAAATGCATCTTTACTGAAAATAAAGCATGAAGTTCCTGTAAGATGAAATACTATTGTGTTTATTAAAATATGTTGTTGTTTTTTTAATTCAATTTCATAAATATATCTGTTCCCGAATTTACTAACATTTTATAAGCTAATTATAATACTGTTTTAAACAACAGGTAATAGTATCAGTAATATATAGATTTATAACACTGATTGAGTGATGTATCTTTGAATTAATAGAAAACTGGCCAAAATGTTGTTAACGAAAGCATATTTTTTATTATTTTCAAAAGATACACATTAACAGTAAAATGCATGTTATTGTGGGCTTCTATATTTATCAAATAAACTTAATTTGCATGGTATTACGATTTAATTTGATAATAAAACGTCATAATCTAGAGCTTGTTTAACATTAATCTCAGGAGAAATAAACACGTTTTGTTTCTTTTCAGACTAGGGCGGTGTCCACGACTTTTTGAATCACCCAAAATGTAAACATTCATATCAGTAAATCATTTTGTGTTCAGTTTTATTTTCTCAAATATCATTACAAAATACGTCAGGATACCATAAACTGTAAATGACAAACGTGCTTCTTCCGAGACATGGTAATGTATTAAGTTGTTAAACAATTATGTTTTAATCATGAAAATGTGTGTTCAAAGATAAACAATATAAAAGCAAAGTCTTTGTCCAAAGACTCTATGAATCGTTAAAATATTAAAATAAATTGGAGCTTTTAGATTTAGTAGGACGATGGAAAACTTACCTCGGACAAGTATAAAAACAATAACACACGGAAATAGGAGCTTTTAGTTTAGTAGGACGATGGAAAACTTACCTCGCACAAGTATAAAAACAATAACACACGAAAACATTGCGCTTAAGTTTTGGTGTACACTAGCCCGTTGCTCCAAAACAGGAATTATGTCATTAAAGTGTTCATAAATCCACTGTGACTCATACTTAATTCATTCCGACAGAAGTGTTTTAACACAAAGCTTACGAGCCAGGTTTAAAATATGTTTCATATGCTTAAAGACACGCTGTTATAATATCAAACCAGGAAGATTAGTCAAGCCATCATTTGATGTATATTTTAACAGAACATTTTTCCATTGTTTGCAATTTATAAGACAACATTATCTCACATTATCTTCGAAGGATTGATATGTTATGCTTATTTTATATTTGAAGAGAGATAAATATGTTTACACGACACACTGAAATAAAAATAAATAAACGAATCAACGTTGCTCACAGGAGGCTTAGGTTATATGTCTATGTTTGTATTTTGTCATGTTAACATTACTGGTGATTTCCAAGGTTATAGTTAACGATGTCTGGCACCATGTTAGTATATGCGTGTTTCTTTCCTTGAATTGTATTATACAACATTATGTAATGTTGGTTATCAATGCGAACTTTAAAAAAAGATATTTAATGTTGCAATCTTTAAACGAATGTTGATCAAATGATGCTTAACTTATTTAGTATTTAATTTTTTTACGTGTCAGAAACATTGATGAGTAAGTATTGTTTTGAAGCATTTTGCAATTTAAGCATTATTTGTAAGGGATATAGTTGACCTTGTTTCGCCACTGTGATATTTAAATTCATGTAGTACACCGAAATGGTCATTGAAACAACATGGTCTTTGTTATAAAAAAGAATCAAGGAACAAACAAAAGTTGGGCCCACAGACATTTCCATTCTTCAAATATTTCTTGTTTTTACATCGAGTGATCTTGCCGTTCATTTCAATATGTGAGCACAGCTGGGGTCAATCAAGCCTAGATTCATACGACTTTGGGCTTGAATGACCCTAACCATTTCGCTGTAATAATTCGCACGTTTACAGCACCTGGACGACCGATTGCCAGGGTAATCAAATATTTTGAGATCGATGTCCCCCCTGGCCGTCTGCCATCTTAAAGCGATTTGAACGCAATGAAAAACTATATGAAAGTACTGCTTAAACTCAAAGTATCGGTTACTTTCCTTAGCTCTAAGTTACTGCGCTATATAAAGTTGGAAATTTACCAGATTCAAGCAACTTTTTTCCCCCGATTTATCGATTATGGAATGATGAGGTAGCCGATCGCCGAGTTACGAATGTCTGTCGAAATAATCGATTATCGGCGATCATGGGCCAATCACAACTTGCTACCATTGTTCTATAACAGCATCCGGATTAAGTTTGCAAATCCAGAATTTTTGCAAACTTATTTTTTTTATTTTTCACCCAATGTTTTTTATTTTTGTATTTTTAAAATGTGTTAGGTAATACTAATAAGAGATATTTTTTGTTTCCTGAAATTTAATTTAGAAATATGTTTTTTGGCATTTAAAGTCAACTTTTCCAATGGGAATCCCATTGGAAAATGGCCTTCCCATTGGAAAATGGCTTTTTCAAGCATTTCCAATTGGAAAACTGGCTCTATTAAAATTGTGGGAGAATTTGGAACATAATTTTTAAAATTGAAATTGACTGTTTAATTAAGAATATTTTACACTAAATACATGAAAAATAATATATTCATTAAAAATGAAGAACCGATAGATTCATTTAAGGCATTTGTTTGCGAATCCTTCCCATGAGTGAATCTTTCCAATTGGAGGATTCCCACATTCAAAGTGGGAAAGTATGAACATTGGAAAATTCCAATTGGAATATTTGGTTAATGGGAAAATTCCAATTGGAGAATATAGTTCAGTTTTAAAATGGGAAATTTCCAATTGGAAGGACAGGTAATTGGAACATGTAGGAAATGGGAATAAAGAAAAATAGTTTCATATTTAAAGCATTAATTAGCAAAATGACACTTCTTGCAATGTCCTTACCTGTCAACTGTCGACTTATCCATATTCCTCATCGCTGTTATACTATACAATGGTTAGCATGACGTCTAACCATCGCACTGCTTCATTAACCCTGTATCAGATACTAGTACAATTTTTTATCCGATTGAAAAAAAGACAAACAAAAAATTCCGTCTTTCATCAATGTCACAAAAACGCTGTCGTTAAGCTTGATTACAAACATCTTGTCATTTAACCGATTATTTTCAAGGTTAAAGGCAACTAAAATTTGGTCAAGAATAAGCGTTAATGAAGTTCTTTGAAGTCGAAGATATAAACTTTTTTACACTTCTATCTTTTTAAAAGACCACATGATTATGTTCATATATTTACACAAATAAGAAAGGAGTCGGAGAGGTGATGGAGATCTATTGTATGAAAAGGCTTAATTTATGGTATTTATGGGTAAAAATAGTGAAGGAACGACTCGCCATACTGTCATTATTTTATGTACATTATGCTATATGAAATTATTCTCGTTCACCAGAGTGATGGTGCCATGCGTTCCACATTTGATTTATCACTATCAAACCTCTTGTAAATGAGAATGTGTGAATATGGTGTTGATAAATCAATTAATGGTTTAGAAAATAAACATTTTGAATTTTGAAAAAAAGAAGCTTGTATGTATGTATGTATGTATTTCTTTAGTCCTTGCGGTCAAGGATAACCCGTGAAAGTGCAAGCACTTATTTCCAACGGGGTCCTTTGTTTTTGCTGAAGGGACAGCACGCTGAAGAGACAGTGGCGGGATACAAGGAAGTCCGGGTGCGATACCCTAGCTCTTTTTCGAAGAGACCCCTTGGTTCTTTTACGTGCTCGGTGTAAAGCACCGATACACGAGGTACAACTTTCCTGGGTTAAACCAGTACTGAGTACACCACTTTTCCAAGCACTACCCTTTAAATGCCGAGCGCCAGGCAAGGGAGCTACTTGTGCCAATTTTTAACGTCTTTTGGTATGACGCGGCCAGGGATCGAACCAACGACCTCCCGCTCCGTAGGCGGACGCTTAACCACTAGGCCACGGAGACGCTTGAACTTGAAGAATACTGCCATGACTGATGAGATGCAATGTGCCAGGCCGCAAAAGTTTAATCAGTGAACATATTAACAGACAATTAAGATATTACATTCAAACAGGGAAAAGTAATATGAAAACCTATCGCTGTCGCTAAAGTAATGCCCCCCCCCCCCAGGTCCGGGGGGACAGTCGGTGGTTTTGTGTTCGCGCCAAAATAGCGGGGAATTGGCATTGGACCGACTGTGTAGCTCAAGGAATTTGGTCGAAGCACTAGCGGTTTAAACGCCCGGCGTGCGCCACCTCTAAAATAATCGAAGTTTATTGTTTTCATCAATATCGGAGAAACAAAGGTAATAAAATACGCTCATAATGCACCATTTCCGACAACATACATGAGGGAGTAACCCCAAATTCCCGTAAAACAGTTTATGCCATATACTTTCGGTTCTGAGGGAGGAGCACATGTCAAAAGTTTCGCCCCTAAGTTACTACCCCTCTAACATCAATTCCTGGATCCGCACCTGCGATGTGCCATGTTTCCGCAACCTGGGAGATATAATAAAAACGCTTCTGTTTCTGGGGCTGTGATTACGAAGTTCGTAATCACTGCTTCTGCTGTAATAAACCAAGATAATACTTGACTTCTACTACTACAAGTTACCTACATGCACGTGCATTATTTAGCATGTTATTGCTATGTGTTTCACAAGATTTATACCCTGTGTACTGCTAAGATTTAGCATTCTCAAACATTTATTGTTGAATAAGATTTTAGCTGATAGCTATTTTCTATTTGTCTGAAGATGATGAAACACAATCTTATATATTCAACCTCAAGTCAGTTTCCTAGTCTGAATTTTGAGAGGATACAAAATGTATTCCTGGTGGCTACAACCTTTAAGGTAAAAGACAGACACAAATACATGCATGCCATATTTTTGAGAGGCTTTGCAGTTGATTTTAGTCTGAATTCCAGGGAATATTGGTCTAAAGTCCAGCGGATTTTGATCTTAATTCCAAGAGATTTTGGTCTGAATTCCAGGGGATTTTCGTTTAAATTCCAGGGGATTTTGGTCTTAATTTCAGGGGATTTTGATATTAGACCAAGGGATTTAATGAAACTAAGCGCAATATCAACATTTATTATTTAAGACTAAATACAGAAATCTGAATGCATATTTACTTATATTTATTTAATGATCTAGAATACATACAATAAAAGAATAAATAATATATTATGAAATTATAATCAATTGTCAAAGCACATGATAAATAAATAAAACATAAAAAACAAGACAGAATTTTTACAAATTTTACTCAGCACATTTACTTATTTTAATAAGTGAATTATTATAGCACTGCGCATAGTAATATACTTTCCATTATTAATTTATTAGGTTGGGGATTCCCCCCCCC
Source organism: Mya arenaria (assembly GCF_026914265.1). Taxonomy (NCBI): domain Eukaryota; kingdom Metazoa; phylum Mollusca; class Bivalvia; order Myida; family Myidae; genus Mya; species Mya arenaria. The sequence goes on from NC_069131.1 coordinate 31,975,630, forward strand.
CCCCCGGGCATATATGGCATTCACAAACCAAACATACACTCTCAATTGTTTCAAATGAACATTATTATTTATTAACTATTTTGATTTAATTAGCATTCACATTTAGTCAAGTCACCATGATTTGCATTTGAATTTTTGCTATTTGTAACATTAGACATACCTTATATACTTCATTTGTACCAAAATTAAACAAATAACGATCTGTATTATAAGAAAGCACAATTTGAAAAAAAGAGAAAAAAATACTTTTATTACTTAATTAATTGCTTAAACAATAAACATACATTTTTTCCATCCGTTTCTTTTATGAAATTCAAAAGCCATTGCATTACTCTTCATATTGACAAACAAAAAATAAAAAAAAGTTCATGTATGTAATCGTCTATTTTATTTAATTTAAACAATAATTTGATATCAATATAATTTAGTTCTTACAAATCATGTAAGTAATTTCACATTCAATAAATCGAGAGTTAATAAACAGTCACATGACAAATTCCTTTTATTGGACCTTGTCAGATGGAAAGCTATTATTAAGGACCCAAGTGATGTTTGTTCCTGCATCTGAACTGCCTAATTGCAGCCAATTAGAAATTTTGCATTGAATGTTACATATTTGGGTTAATTAAGGGCTATAATCCCTGTCCCGACAATTTTGAAGATAGAACTTAAGAAAAGTTATTGACTGGCTTAAAGAAAAATATAAATTGAGGAATATAGGCAATGTAATCTTTACAGATATACAAAAATTATTTACAGATACATATTTAGACTTATCAACATTTTACTTAATATCAAAAGGTTCTTACAAATTATTCATGATATTATTCTTCATATATATACACATTATTTAGTAAACAGTACTGTTTCAACAATTTAAACAAATACATAGTTACAAATCAAATGTTGCTGTATTATGGCAAACACTTGGTGTTCCATCAGTACTTTAACTGAACTGGAACCTCAGATCAACCCATAAAGAAATGGAGTCTAGTAACTTCCCACTCGCCTGCCTCTTGGAACAACTGGGCCATGATTTTACCAGTTACCAGTAAGTGTTCTTTTAGACCATCATGTTGGTCAGAAATGTAATCAAACAAATCAAGACTGTCCGTAACTGGAATGTCGGACCAGTTTCAATACATAGGCCACACTTTTTTATACAACTCCTTCCAAATGATGGGTAGTGACATGGACATTCCTCAATCCAACTTCTGCCGTGACTTCATTCATTCCTTTAGTCAAATACGGACAGTGTGAGCTGTTGAGATAGACAGCTCCTGTGACATCACATTTTATTGTGAAGAATGTCCAGCATAGATGGCTTGTCATCTAATGTAGCTAATATGTCCGCCCGGTTAGCTCAATCGGTAGAGTGTTGGACTCTGAATTGGACAACCCGGGTTCGATTCCCGGCCGGACCAGGTCACCTCTGTTGTGATTGGTTATGAAATCCTTTCTACGACCATTCGCACTGTACCACTGCCCCTGGCATGTACAGAAGTTGTCAGTTCCTTGCAGAGGTGAAGGCACCTAGTACTGGTTCTGCCCAGGATAGGTGTGCGGTGGTTGAACTGTCACTCTGGGACCCTTCAATGTGCTCACGCCGGGACCCGGAGTATAAACTACTAAACCACCACCTAGCAGCCTGCTCTGAAGCTTGTCCATAGCCCAATATGTGTGGCCAGTCATCCATTATCCCCATTTTAAAGATAATCTGAAAATAATCCCAAGCACATTTATATGCATATTTATTATATCATATCCGCTTCTATACACTCATCTCTTCTAGAGGGTTGTTAAAACAGGCTTGATGTGACAATACAAAATGTGAAGACAAATAAACAGTGAGATACTACAAGTATATTGAATTTTCTGTCTGATTTGTAATATAAACAGGACAGGTGAAACTTCCTATTCGACAAATATCTTTCTTTATTGTCATTTCCAAGCATTTTTTATGATTAGATTATTTAATATTTCACAACTTTAATACTATCAGGAAGTCATAAGATTAACCATCTATATATATAATCATATATATATATATATTTAATATATAAAAATAAGTCATTATACAATTGATATACACAAATTAAAAAGGTATTTATACTTCTGAAACACTGTTGCACAAGCCACTGGGCACAAAGAGGTTGATGAAGGTTTTCCTGATGCCCTTTGAGGTTTCCCCACAATAATGAGAAAGACGACCTCTGAGAGAGATGGTGGTTATTTCCTGAAACATGAATATTTATACATGTTGTATATAATTTTCAAAAAAGGACTCTTGACAATATACAGAATGCTGTACATAAAATTTATAAGTCCTATAAATAAATGCTTTGGAAAAATCCCAGAACGTATAAACAGCAAAACCCAAAACCTCTTGATTTTGTTCTCAATTGGCCAACAGAGGAAGTATTTTTTTATTTTATTTTCAAGAATCCATGAAAACCAGTGATATAAAATTGCTGACAAAAAATTAGATCATGCATTTTTCTTTAACCGTTTGTAATAGTTTAACCCACAAAACATTGGCTTTCAAAAGAAAATATGCAAATCTGCTATATGATCTATGTCAGCAGTCTTTTATCATTGGTTTGCAGATACTTACCCAAAAATTTGCTCTTTCCAAGACAAAAAAATAAAAAAGTTGTAAAAACGGTAAATTTGTGAGAGTGCAGCTTTAATAATAATTAATATATTCTTGTAATGAAGCTGTTATGTGCTAAAAATAGAACCCAATGAAAAATAAGCATAATTATCCTTATAAGCCTAGCTTTATATGAATCATCATACAATTTACTGAATCAAATAGACATATAGGCAAATGACTGAAAAGCTTCCATAGTTAAAGCTGCACTCTCACAGATTAAACATTTTGACAACTTTTTAATTTTTGTCTTGGAACAAGCCAATTTTTGCTACAATCCATGGAGACCAGTTATATAAGACTGCTGACAAAACATTAGATCGCTGATTTTTATATTTAAGTTCATAAATTGATGTTTTATGCATTTTTCTTAAACCGTTAGTAAGGGTTTAAGCTCTAAAACATTAATTTTCGAAAATATGAAAATCTAAGATCTGTTTTTTTTATCAACAATTTTTGCTCTTTCCAAGACAAAAAATAAAAAAGTTGTAAAAATGGTAAATCTGTGAGAATGCAGCTTTAAGAGTATTTTTTAAACTTATAATGAAAGTCATTTGCATTTATTTAATATAAGCATGCAAACTAATGTGTTATTTATTCTGAACTCCTTTATAAAAATGTAGGACAAAACATCCCATGTCATTTTTGACTAAGGGGACAAAACATGTCCAACCCATTTAGACAGGGTTGACAAAACAACCCAGATCATTTTGACATGGTGGACAAAATAACCAGGAAAATATTGGCAGTTCAAAAAGTTAAGACCCCCCTCCCATCCTACCAACACTTGAAAGATTAAAACTAATTGGTCATTATCAAGATGTGTTTTATTACCCCCAATAAACACCCTTTTTCACTTAATTTATTAGGTTTAGAAATGTTACTATGGAGATCTTTATCACAGCATAAGGAAGACACAGTGACTTTAATCATAAGGATTTGCTACAAAGCTACAGTATAATATTAAGTTCAGCATTATGATAATCCTTACTTCAAAACACTCTTCTTAAAAAGGTGTTCACGGCCAAAATCTAATATTCATATTCATTACAGGCTGCTTTGCATGACAATTATTCATTTCAGATATTTGCTTTAAGCAATTTATTTTTAATTATTATAAAAAACACCTTCTCATAGTTTTCAGTTTTCATCTTCTTTTTGATATTGACATGTTAATATTAAAGGGGCTTCATGTGTTTTTAATATTTACGTTAGTCTTATATTAAAGCTGCAACCACACAGAGTGAACGTTTTGACAATTTTTGTTTAATTTTTGTCTTCGAACAAGCGAATTTTTGCGTAAATATCTGCAAACCAGTGATAAAAGACTGCTGACAAAATATCAGATTGCAGCTTTTCATACTTCCGTCCAAAATTGATGTTTTATGAATTTTTCTTATAAAACATTAAATTTGGAATGGAAATATCAAAATCTGAAATCTAATCTTTTGTCAGCAGTCTTTTATCACATAAGCAGGTATTTACGCAAAGAAATTCGAATACATAAAGTTTAAACAAAAAATAAAAAATTTGGTAAATCAATACATACACAAGTTGACTAACATATATTTTGAATAATAAACCTTAAATTACTTTCCAAAGAATACATTTAAGGAAGAGTTACTTACTGAAAACAAGACTGTAACAATGCATGTATTTTAAAGTGAAAACGCACAATATTAAATGACTGGTGGATTCTTAAAAATAATGAGATTGTGTATTTTAAAAATGTAATCCTTTATACTTTTTACTCTTTCTGTTTTTAAAAAGGATGTAACCCTTACCATATCATTTTATTTTTGGCCCTACTATAACACAATCAAGAATTTAGCCCCACATTCCAGAATGCAGGGCTTAAATTGTGTTATAAGTTTGATCACTGACATGACATCATTGACAAAATAAGGATTAAAAAATCTTTGTTTCCACCATACTGACCCTATTTTAATCCTTCTGATCCTTTTTTGTTTTTGGTGTTTTGATCAATATGTGCTTTTTTAGTAAAGACCTTAATAATACCCTGATATAGGACAGTTTGCTAAAGAAACATGGTCCTCAAAAAACCCCACCAAAAACAGTTACCGTATGCCTACCTTTTTTTGATATTTAAATGGAAACTATGAATACTTTTTTTTTGGCCTAAGCAACCATTTTTTGTGTGAAGCCAGGTGTGCATACTGTGTATTTTTTTTACTTAATTACATTGTATTGTCTGCGAATTACCAATATCGAATCCATTGTCCTATTTAACAGGATAATGGTTTTGATATTGGTCCCATGTATTATCATTATAAGAAGTGTAGGAATTTTATTCAAGACCATTTGCAAGATGTGTCATGTTTGGTGTCAATATTATGCTTGAATTATCATATTTTATATTTGTCATTGTTAGATATTTAATTTGTATAAGAAAATGAGAAATAATAAAACCTTTTTTTCCTCAGTTGGTAAGAATTACACCTGTTGTTGTTGTTGGGTTAATAAAAGTCTGCTTGCCTATGGCTCCATTATGGCTTGACCCTGTCGCACCCCCTAGTGTGACTGAAACATATTTGTGAGGCCAAAGGGGGATCCACCTACATTGAATGTCAGTATTTGTTTTAGCTCCACCCCTTTTACTTGACCTGACATCGCCCCTTTCACTGAACCTGACATCTGATTGGCTGAATGAATATGCCTTTTAAAGGTTTCCTTGTGACTGACAGCCCCCACCCCCCACAGAGAAAGACTGGTCATTTGAGACAATCACAATCATATTTTGAAAAGGGGGCTATATGCATGACTATGAATTGGCTTGTAATTGATTTAAGATAATGATCATTATCTGCAGTTATGCACTTAAATTCAAAAAAAATTCATGTTCCTTATACTATGAAAATTTTGGAAGAAATACATGACTGTCAATTTAGAATTGAGCTTAATTTCCATGTAAATATCCTTAAATTGTATAACATGTCGAAGGCAAAATGTAGATTTTCACAGATTGATACAATTGCTCAAAGGCAATTGTTCATTTTTTTCAAGATAATGACATTAATAGAAGGTTTCTACTTTGTGTAAGGTTTTCTGAATTTAAACATTTTTTTTTGTCTTCAAGTCTCTTAACATTACCAAATAAAAAGAACTGTCCTCCAGTTTGTATTATGTAGAATAAGATGTAATTTGGAAGTAACTGTAATTTGTTACAAAGATGGTTTAACCAAAACTTAATGAAAATCCCACATTGATTTCGTGTATTTATATATATATATTAATACATATAGCCCGGAATAGTTGTAGCCCGGAATTATAGCTATTCTCGTTTTCCCAACCTAATCCTACGGTACAAAAAAAATTAAACCGTTGTATTTATTTAATATATACACGTTACTTCAGAAACAATAGAGTCATTGGACTGTTACATGAATTTCAATAGCTCGAAATTCACCTTTTATTTGTTACCGGCATGGGAAAACCCAGTTATGTTAATTCCAGGCTATATGTATTAACATAACAGGGTTTTCCCATGCCGGTACAAATAAAAGGTGAATTTCGAGCCATTGAAATTCATGTAACAGTCCAATGACTCTATTGTTTCCTAAGTATAATTCCGGGCTACAACTATTAAGAGCATATATACATATACTATCACACTCATCTGATATATTGGGGATTAAATTAATGTACCAGTACATTATCTTACAGAATGATAGTGATAGTCATTATCAAACTATTATCCTGATTTATAAGTAAGTTGTTGAGTGAAAACTATTTTTAAATTGAGACAATAAGGTGGATGACATGTTAAGTCATTGAAAGCTTTGAAGATTTTATACAAAAGTTATAAGTTGTCTCAATTTATGATTTCGAAAAACCATTAAATTGGCAGGCCTAGCATCATAAGCCACTCACAGACTTTGATGGAATTGGTAGACAAAAAATAAATATTTACTTTCTTAGTGTTGCAATGCAAAAGATACTGGGCCTACTTTCTATCGAGTAAAACATTCTTAATATATAAAGCTTTTTTCCATTTGCCAAATAATGGAAAATTATTTGAACTTGATTTTGAAAAATAATTATTTTTTATCCTGGCTATATAATTATTTAGTCTTTAAAACAGACTCTCTTCCTTTTAAACTCTAAAATATCTTTAAAAATAAAATAGAATACATTTAAACCCATTAAGATTTAATTAATTATTTAAACAGGCCAGTCTGCACTGCTTTTTCAGTAAGGATTTTAGTCAAAATCATATATTCGTAAGAACAAGACAGTACACCATAGGTAATTATGACCCCCCCCCCCCATAATTATGCATATTATGCATAATTGTATACATGTATTAGCTAGACAATATACAACGATAAGTGTATTGTATATATTAGTGAGCAAATAAATGCATTAATAAATAAATAAATACAGATTTATACCGGTAAATAGATTTATAAATATAAATATTTTAGGAAAGAAACATTAGATAAAACATATTATCAAAGCCTTTCTAAATAGCCATATTGTATTGGCTGGTGGGGTTACTCAAAATTACCGTGCATGGTCCGCTTACAACCAATTAAATATTTTCAATTATAAGCTCTGAGAATGATTCATATTATCTTTGATATGATGTCAGTTTTTTTTTACATGGCATGGCTTGACTTGATCAATATAAATTTTATATTATATGACTTGCACCATTCACATGACTTTTCATATATATTCTTTAAGTTTTGTGTGATAATAGATCTTTGATCTAAATTTGTGATTCAAAACTTAAAGATATATATATATATATATATATATATATATATATATATATATATATATATATATATATATATATATATATATATATATATATATATATATATATATATTTACTGCTTCGGAATCACACTTTACACACAAGACATGTTAAAATGGATTATTGTACTCACTGTTTTTTAATTTAAGTTTATTCATCAAACTCTGTCACTCTAGCTGTCTCTGTATTATCAGCATCACACATCAACTAAAAAAATAAATAATAAGAATTATAACAAGAAAGGTTCAAGTAGTTAAAAATATATGGGCTGTCATTGGACATAATATAACAATTTACCATGATTCCATGAAATATTTTTACAAACTAGCAAAACCGAACTCTTTAGTATTTTTTTACATCTTTGTGAGATTTTGCATAAAGCATCTATCTAATTCTTTGTTAATTTACCACATTAAAATTAAAATATATTGATTAACTGTACTTTTATTTATTTTATAAATATCTTTACTTATATGTTGTGCACCAGTCAATTGTAACCACGGCGCCCCCAGGTCCGGGGAATAGCGGGGACTTTGACTTTCGGTCCAGCCAACCCTGGGTCTAATCCCCCTCCCCTGCGGGGACGAACTGATGGTAAAACCCCTGCCAAATGCCCCCGCACACCAGAGACTCTATATAAGGCCCAATCTCGGCTAAATTTGGCTCAAAGACAAAACCACCGCGGTCACCCGGCCCTGCGTGGCCACAAAGAAAGTAAAAACACGGCCCATTTCCCCGACTATTCCCGGTATACCCCCGGACCGGGGGGGGGGGGGCGTGGTTACAATTGACTGGTGCATTGGTTATAATAACTGAAATCCTCAAAGATGCTCACATGACTGTGACATTTTGACCTTTTAGCAGATTAGAACAAAGAAAGGATTTTTAAGAAATAATTACTCAATGAAACAGAGTGAAACTTTATTCAGGGGCTATACACCGTATGATGAAATAGCGAAAGAAGAGAAAATTGCCGAAAACTGACATGAACTTGGTATCAATGTGTACAATGCATTGAAACTAACTAACTGAAGTACCACATAGTTTACAATTAATTGATTTTTCACATTTTTTTTTCCATTAAATTATCGATGTTATCACTTAATGTTACCAAGCTAGGTATATATTAAATTAAATAGACAAGTGTAAACTTTCGTAGCAGTGGATACAACACTGGTCTGCAATTTTGGCGACCACAGTTTGAACCCGGTCTCTGTTATTTTTTCTTTACATTTTGATATTTTTTTAACAATTATGATATCAAAAGGATAAACATTTTATTGAATAATTGTCCTGTATACTGGGACTGACCCTACTGTTTGTATAGTCCATTGGTTAAAGAAAATAGATTAAAAAAGAGAAAAAATAATTGTAAAGTGTGTGTTTAAGGTAGCACTACCCTAATGAAAACCTCCACTTGAAATGCTTCATTTTAATGCTTTATCCTTTATTGTTTAAAGCACATACCTACACATCTTTTGTGGGTTCATGTGAGCAGTTCAACTTCAAAGCAACCCAGAAGCATCTTTTTATTTTCCATTTCATTAGCTTACATTTTTCAACAGTAGTTTTATTAAAAAATAGTTATTTTCTTATACCGAAGGTAAAACGTACTGGTTTTTTTTGCATAATGTTCCAAAAAGGTTAAAGATATTCATATTGATAAGGAATAGGTCATGAGTATTTTTTGAACTTGTTGATATCATTGTAAAATGACATTCACAAGGACCCATTTTTTATGCTGTCAAAACATTGTGTTAAAATTTTAATTACTATTTAAATACAGTTTGATTATATTTGTTGATTTGACAGTAAAATTCTTCTAAATTTTAAACCAGGAAATGATACACATAATAATAAGAAATTATCAAGCTGATCATAGTTTGAAATGATGCCCATAAGGGGTATTCTACCTTTAAATATACATGCAGTTTAAAAAACCTTAAAAGCTTAGTAAAGATATTACTTAAACGTTGTTCCTCAATGCTATTATTACATATGCCTAACAAAAAATAAAACAGCTTTCCTTGTTTTAGGTGCGGGGGATAGCAGAGACTTTGTCTGAAATAGCTCATTTTGAACTAGTTTAATACTCTTTAGTCAACTATATTAAATTATTAAATAAGTAAATTCTTACACAATTTTAGTGGGAAATGCGCCATCTCTATCCCCCCCTTGCTTCAATAATGCACCAGTCAATTGTAACCATGCCCCCCCCCCCCCCTCAAGGTTCGGGGAATAGCCGGGACTTTTACTTTCGGTCCAGCCAACCCAGCTAAATCTTGGTAGACCAAAGAATTGTATGTTTACGGATTTTTTTACGTTTTTTGATATGGCAAATCCTTCACGTACAAATTGTTTAGTATCAAAAGTGGGTAGTTATTCCGATCGGGATTCCGGGTTAAAGCATTTAACATCTCAAAAATATCATAAAACAAGAAATATTACCAGGTTATGTTATTTTATATCAGTTCCATACATAAAAATGTCATATCCTACAAATAATTATGAGTTTGACGTGTTTTTGTCATTTCTTGCTGTCAAAACATAGCAATATATACATGAAGGGCACCTGCCAGGCTTCAGGGCACAATTTTTAAACAATCAGAACATTTCGGCCATGGCTGAGTTGTTACGATTGTATTTACGAGGTCTATCTAGAAGCTTGTCAGTGGTGGCCGAGTTATTACGATTGGGTCGAGTTGTTCCGCTTGGCATAATTGTTGTCTGTGTCAGTCAACTTTCGTTTTATTGGAAAGGTAAATAATGTGTTTTAATGCAAAATAACTTTTCACTTACATGGTAAAATATGAATAAAAACCTTTATGATCAATATAAACCATAAAATACTTCACTTAATACAATTTCAATATTTGTCAAACACCCCCGGTTTTTGCACAAACCTGTTAATACGTTACTGGCTAAGGTCACAAATCCGAACACTTTCTGATGTTTTTTACAATTATCTTGGAGAGTTTATGTTGTAGTAAGTTAAACTTTCGTATGAAACATCTTTGGTTGATGTGAAAACAGCTGTCAAAGTACAGATTCACGATCTCGTCAATATTATGTCGAAAATTGTTCATTTTATGGACAGTAAATCACCCTTTAAATTACGCTATGGAGGGCACAAATACCGAACACTTGAAAAGCGAAAATACATGGTCATACAATTATAATTAAAAAGTATGCTATATTAAATAAACACTTAGCTGCAAAGTGATTTATTGTTTCCGAGGTTTTTTCAAAACATTTGCTTCAAATGTAAACCGTGATTTCTATTTATAAATATCTTAACTGCAAAACCTAAAGATGTGCGTGCGCCCTCTGATGTCATTCCCCCATGTGCTACATTTTGATCTTTAAGCGTATAAACATTGAATGGCATTTTTTAGAAAAATACTTAACAAAACAAGATGAAACTTCGCAAGTGTGACCAAGGCAAGCCTCTGTATTGATCTAGATCATCGAATAATCGATCACAGTAAACACACGCGTGTTTTAGCCGCTCTTCGGGATTTGTGCCCTGTTCGGAAATGTACCGTCAACCAGTAAGGATTGGAAGAATGTATTACACGTCTATAATTTTAGACTGGGGGGGAAGCTACAATAATGAGCGATTAGGGATACTTTTTTATTATTTTGACATTTCATGTGTATCCCTGTAACTGCCATAGTCTATAAATCGTCAAAAGACTCATTGACGGTCATTTAGGTGGACTATGGGGGGGGGGGCATGGCTACAATTGAGTGGTGCAACCACTGGGACACCATTTTTTATTATTTTGATATTTCTTAAAATACTCGTTGACGGCTATTTAGGCAGAGTATTCCCACTCCCTGTCGAAGTGTGGATAAGAAGAGGCCTGTTTCAAGTGAACTTTCTTTACAAGATGTCCTACTTCTTGACTGTCTATATATTAAAAAATCAAGACAAAACAATAAATGGAAAAAATAAATGACTTACCAATGGGTGTTTGAGATATCAATTTGGCACCACTTTAGTGCCATTCATCGCTCTTCAAAGTCATTCGTCTAACACATCCCCGACATCTTAACGCAGATGGTATTGATTACTGTGACATGTTTGTGTTAAACCGGTTTGAATGTACATTCACTCGAGTAATAAAGATGCACTCTTAAGTACTCCCAGATAAGGTTTACCACAATTAATAATATTGTTTCAATATTCCTGAAAGGCTGAATAAATGTCGAAAACAATGGTTCTTATAAAGGATATCGAGTTAAATTTGAAAGAAATTAGCATTACACACGGTATTTCTACCTTATGAGACTATAGTAGACCACAATAAATCTTTTAGCATTTGCCAATCATTTAATATTTTTTGCGCTTTCTGCTATTAAAAACACGGTTACAATCTTGTTATCAGTAATAAATATTTTCAATAAATGCATTATTTAGTATGTAGTTAAAGGTTTATCAGTCACAATTGATGTTTGTTATATATGTGTATGTATTGATTTTGAATAACAGTGTCACTAAACAAAAAATAATTAATCAAATTTACGCAATTTCACAACCTAAAAGGTTGTCCTGTTTTTTTTCCAGTTCTTCTGGATTACCCTGTATCCCCTACCTCGAAACGAAAAGTTAACTTGGACGACATCGGTACGTTGTGGTTGGGGGGGGGGGTCACCCCCCCCCCCCCTCCTTCTGGCCACTAATGCAATTGCAAAATTAATTTTGATGCGTGAGGGATATACTTAAGCGACGATGTTAACCATTGCTTCAATATTTATGCATGCATATGTACTTGTTGGCATTTTGGGTGCCTCATTTCTACCTCAAAAATGCTCAACCAGGTATGAGTTTATTGTATAAGTTATAGCTCGTAGTTTGTAAAATGTGGTTCTTTAGCAGATTTGTTTTAAATACGAAATAAAAGATGTTGCTTCCAAGGTATGCATGATCAAAATATTCATAAATTATGTATGAGTCCCTTTTGCTGAGTGGTTATGCTATTTATTTGTCCTTGACGTAACAAGCGTAGGTTCACCCCTGATTAAAACAAGACTTTATTTTCATACTTTCATAGTTTTTTGTTCTGCAATTTCAGTATCAAAGAGTTAACTAATTATTTCAGACACATTACCTGGAAAATGATTATTTGGTGCCAATGAGGTACGAGTCCCTTTAAGAATGACAAAGTGTTTTTACAATCAGCTAGATAACAAGTTCAATTTTTTCCACATATACAAGATGATTTACAAGTAATCATCATATGTGTAATTTTTGCTTCACTGCTATCTTGTAGGATGACTGGCTTATATACTACTACCGGGTATGTAGTAAAGTGACACCATGGCATTAATTACCAATAGCGTTTATTTTGTAATGCAAAATTCACCAGCCTTATATTTTTGTACAGTTCGATATTTTTTTCTAAAACATATACTAGTATTACTGTTTGAGGAAGGCATTTCATGGGCACATGATGCATGTTAACATTCTAAAATGCATTCCAGCATTTTCAATGGTGTTTAGCTTGGACCAGCTCAAAACCAAATAATAGGGGTTGGAAAGTCTTTGGTTTAGGAGTTAAAAAGTCTTTAATATGGTTATTAAAATAATTCAACTAGGGGTTGAAAAGTCTTTGATATAGGAGTTTAAAAGTCCAAACAGGTAGGGGTTGAAAAGTCTTTGAAATAGGGGTTTAAAAGTCTATGGGTTGAAAACTGAAAAGTGTTCTTTTTTAGAAGGGTTGAAAAGCCACTTGGGGTTGAAAGGTCCTGCTCCCCTGCAGAACAGTGTGTATGAAATAAACTATTATCTTAGGTAAAACATTTCATATGGATTTCCATCAATTAATTACATCTTCATTAAAAATCAAGAAAATGGTACATTTTTTGTGTAAAGGTACTGACAACCGAAATAACATTTTCAAGCGTAAAACTGAGTATAGCTTTGGTCCCAAAATGCATAAGTTCTTAGTCGTTTGTAACCACAACTTAATCGATTAAAAATGGCGTCTGAGGAGATGAAACTAGTGTAAAGATATTTAAAAATTGGAATTTGTGTCACTGGTTGAGTAAGAATACTTCAGGTAATTTTTGATATGATTTATTGCATTCAAATTCATTAAAAGATGCTTAAACCTTATCGCTAAGATATCGACACAGAAGTATTAGCTTGGAATTGGATGGATACAATGTCAGGACACAGTCACAGGTAAACAATAAAACAAAACTTCAAATATATTCCTAAATAAATAAATAGGTATTCTTTTAAGAGATTTAGGAAAGTTGAAATATTTTCCCATTAAAATTTATTGCCAGAACCACCAAATGGATTAAGCCCATTGCCAATGTTACCAATTGGAAGATTCCAATGGGACAATGTTCCAATTGGGGTTTACCAATTTCCTGACTTTTCCCATATTGTATTGTGGGAAATATCCAATTGGAAAAATTGGTCGACGGGATTTTTTTTTACAAAAAATGATAAAAAGTGCTATAAACGCACTTTTTCTAGATAACATTTTAACCATTAATGATAATGATTGTTATTAATCACTAATTCCTTTTTTGAAAATGTGGGAGAATTTTCCAATAAAAAATGTTGGGCTGATTTTCCAATTGGAAAAAAACATTTTCCAATGGGAAGGCCATTTTCCAATGGGATTCCCATTGGAAAAGTTGACTTTAAATGCCAAAAAAACATATTTCTAAATTAAATTTCAGGAAACAAAAATTATCTCTTATTAGTATTACCTAACACATTTTAAAAATACAAAAATAAAAAACATTGGGTGAAAAATAAAAAAAATAAGTTTGCAAAAATTCCGGATTTGCAAACTTAATCCGGATGCTGTTCTATGTGAAACTAAAATAATATTTCATTTTTGTCCCAAATTCTTACAAGCGTATCTCGATGGAAATTTGAAATCACTTACCAACTCCCACGTCTGTGATAAAAGTCTGAGTTTACAATCATCATTCCACGATCCATCGGAATCTCCAGGGTCGGGGTAAGGGGGAAACATATTGAATGACATTAAAAATATACTCCCGCTTCGCAACTTTATATTTGTAAACAAAACCGAGTTAAACAGACGCTCATTGGAATTATCCGCTTGCCGGTTGATGTCAAAAATAGTATTAAATCAATATGCTAAACGGTTTAACCGTTTTCAAAAAATAGGCACTCAACTTTAAAAAAAAACTTAGTTAACCTTAAGCTTTAATTTGAAAATAAAGTAGGCTTAAGCCGTCACTCCCCTTACCTTTCGGTTTTTATAGCAGATTTGGACGTTTTGTATTTTTCATTTTTGGAAAAGAAGTGTAGGCCCAGGCTTTCCGTGCTTTGGAGCTACGTCGATGGCCATATGAACAGTTGCGCGTTTCATTGTACAAATATAATATTTCTGCATGTATATTTAAATAATCATGATAGGAAAATACCATTTTGCTATTACAAATAGTCCAGTACGTATAGATATCCTAAATTGCACCGTACACAGCAAACATCTGTATAAAACTTCCAGACAATAATAAAGAAATTAAGGAAACCAAGTTATATGATCTTAAAAAATTTAGGTCCTTTTATAATTCTTTCAGTATTACAGTAGTTCTCATCAGTATCTTTTAATGCAAATAAATATCTTAATATCTGAATTGTTGTTTCATACTATATCATCATAACTTTATTTGAATAGACTCTTTGATTTCGGATGTTTTGTTCCGAATTGTGTGACTAATATCACCTATAAGAATATTGAATTAAAACCTTACCAAAACAGTGTAACATACTCAATGGGGCAAGTACGAAAGCAACGATTCTAATCACGCATTTAAATTGTTCGAAAACCTCCGGCGCCCCTGCCGATATTTGCCAATTTTACACTCTGTAAGTGGCTCGACCCAAACAGACAATGGAGGATACGCCACTGCGGTGCTGTCTACAATTTGTCTACTGAGTTTGGACCATTATTTTAGAAGTTTAACGACACATCGGACACTTTTGACTCAAAGTTTAAGCTCCGTATCTTGCAATTGTATTGTTTTGCAACAAATAGTAATGCTTATAAAAAGTTAAACAAAGTAAGGGACATAAAGCCATAATAAAGTTGTCAACGCACACTTGAAATCGAAATGCGTTCTACGTATTATTATAAAATTCATCCAAATGAAGCAGTTTGAACACTCAACAGCGTTCTCTTTGTATCCCTGTTATCAGTATAATTCGATAAGACCGAAACGATCACGAACTTGTATGCAATTACCATCGTATGTTAAAATTAAAAAAGAAGCTTACAGATAATCTATAACACAGCCATTTACAAGATTCGCGATAAAAAAAAATGATCTCAAGTTGCTTCCCTTTTGTTCATTAAATGGAGCTCCATATAATATCAATTTGTATCGAAATTGGTATTCAAATACAAATATTTGATGAACAAAATTGCCGATACTTAATCATTATTTTTAAATATCCCTACTTCTGATTGTCAATTTCAGGGAGGGATGTAAAGTGCAGTGTTTTCCCCCACTGGCCGCCATTGGACCAGGTGAGAAAACACTGGTGGAAACTGATTTGGCGGGGTAAAAGTAGAACTCCCTGGCAAGAGTTTCCTCAGTAGTTTTAAAAAAAAAACACAAATAAACATAGTCAATTATACATTTTGAAGTAAAATGGTGTCATTGGTTAAAGAAAATCATCATAGCATGCAGCCTGAAAATAAACAAAAATATCCATAATCATCAATCATTTTTTTTTTCAAACAAATTTGACAAACTTGGAAACAGTAGTTATTCAAATTAAATGCTCATTTTAGTACGAATGTGCTTGCAATGAATCGAAATATGCTATAGGAGTAATAAAAAGAAGAACATATTTTGAAACCTTCGAAGTATCGATGACTCGCGAAATGTCAGGAGGTTCCCTGAATTCAGAGAAGCGATTCTCCCGCACAGATACATAACTATTCATCCTAAAACAAGAATACGTTACATACATATGAGCTTTGATATTGGTAAAATACTTTCCCACAATATTCTATTCAGCAGTTCTTTGATGGCAATTGACCAGCATCGGCGCATTCAGCAAAACGTTTTGCATGCAATAACTGCAAATATTAAGAATGGTAAGAATAAAATATTTTAGACAAAAGGGTTAATAGAAAACGTTAAACATAGAAAATGAAACATAGCACTACAGGATCATGTTACATTATCCGGTTAAATAATCATCCTTTGAAGGTGGATAGACCTAATTTATCAGATGATAACCAATGTCCGAATGTCTGTACTGACGGTCGTTATAATGCCATGATTTATGACTCTCAGTGTCATTACTTACTGCGTCTCGTTATATGCATATGGTTACATTCAATGGCTTTGTTCGATGTTGATCCTGACCTTTACTACCCTGTCAGAGACTAGTAAGCAAGAGGAGTTCCATTACATCGGTGTTTTCATGGCCTACACTCTTTCAGTTTCAAGTATGTTGCCTTTACTTTCATAACAGAGGCAGGTTAGAAACATTCGGCTCACTTACGTCGATGTAAGTGATCATCGGTTACAATACAATTGTTTTTTTGGTGACCTTCGGTTCCATAATATTGACATATACGCTGTCTTTGGTTCCTGTGTTGTGGTTTGCTATAGGTTTGCTGTTCTCTAGAGTGGCACATTAGAGACCTTCTGTTAAGTTCCAATTGCTAGCAATACGTATTCCGTTCGCGTTTTTCCGTAGAATGGGGAGTCAATAGCAGTCAATTCCTTTACAGTGGCGCGTCAGTTATCTTATAGACCATAGGGTAACTTACAGGTGTCCATGAGCTGCACTCAGTCCATTATGTTACGCAATATAGGCATTTAGTTTCATTACAGTGCAACATTATATGCCTAGTTGTTTTTAAAGCGGTTATAGATTTTTCGTTCTCTAAAAGCAGTGCTTCAAAAGGCTCACTTACTTACTGTGGCGTTTAAAACGCATTCAATGCATTGTATTGTTTAACCATTAAATGAAAAGGATTTTGAGCGTGATTGGGGAATGGCATGAATTCGTTAAAATGGCATTCAAATTTTATATCAAAGTTCGAAAAAGTATTCAATAAATAAAATACATCATTTCCCCTGTTGTGTTTGTTACATGTCGATTTTACGATGCCGTAAACTCTAAGAAATTAACATTATATAAAAGCAGTTTGCCATAACGATACATTTTGTAAATGTCGATATTCGAGGTAAATCCACATCTATTTCTGATCCAAATAAATAATAATTTCAAAAAAAACAAATCTTATCTCTGCCCGTCTCTCAAATTAAGATACCAATATGAATATATAATAACAGAGCCAATACTTGAAAATGGCTTTTTTCCACACCTTCTGAAATGAATAATTCAGTGGTTAACAATAGCATGATCAAATGTAGGCAATGAATTAATACTGCAACATACAACTACTGTATACGTTATTATTTTATGACCAACATGGTTATGTTTTTGTCTTTTACATTAGTAACACAGATTTAATAACCATAAATAATTTCAACCTGAAAATGAGGGACACGCGGTAAATATCAAGGATATTAATCAGACACAGCAGATTTAACCATTTCCACCTAAACACAATTTGTATTCGCCAGAATTTTAGATAAAATAGATTCTCGTAAAAATGAAAAAACTTTAATAATAAATATGAACATGCCAAACTGTGATCACGACGAACAATTGAATCCAATGATTTTTGTTGTTAAAATTACACCGTCTACCCTTTTTAATTCGTGAGGGAGTTCCGTACTACAATACCATGTTAAATGTCAAAGTTTTCTTTGTCAATTTGTCTTAAATTTAACACAAAATGTATAATGCAAAACATAATTAAATTGCGGAATATTTTATCACTCTGCCATAAATTTAAGAGGTTGTCAACGTCACCAGTTGCAAAATTTACCAGTTTAGATCGTCTACATGATATCAAGGGCGGATGTTAAACGTGTGTTCTATGTCAAACAGGTTCGGGTAAGACGTGAAAAGTGAGGTTACCTTATATATTATTTTATGACCTCAGCGTATTAAATATGTAACACACTACCGAGGAAATAATTTTATATTTATAAGTTCAAGTATTGAATGTTTTTTATGTAAAACAGATAAATATATTTGAAATTAAACGCGGTGGTAATATGTACAGCAAAGGGACGTCATGCTGCTTGGAGTTTGATAGCAAGTATTAGTATTAGGATGAATTATCGTTCTTTAAGTCCTATGTATACACAACATACGTGTGAGATAAATGAGGTATGCATGTCATCTTTCCTTTAACACAATTATTTCATTTGCTTACATTTTTATCATTTTGCAACGGAAAATTATAGAACAATATTGTACTAAACATTATGTTTAAAATATATAAGAGATTCACTTAAACATTATGTTAAAGCGAATGGGGAAATCGTATACATGACATTATCAAAATTTGGGATTGTGTAATGTTAATTTTGATGTAGATTTCTATTCGTATATGAGATTTTGTTCCGGTGTTTCTAGATACAAGAGGTTTACTTAAACATTTAGTTTAAAACTTTACATGTATACACTATATATGCTTTCGTTGTATGTATTCAATACAATGAACAGCAGTCCTACCTTATTTAATTTCCGTATTTATCCGCACTTATGAATGTGAAGTTTTATGTTATAAACTATTCTTAAAATCGAATTGCGATTAAGAAGAATGTTATACGGTTTTGCAGTTAATAGACCATATGCTGAATAAAAGAACGGCTGGAATTCAAGTAAAAATATCAAAAAGAGCGTGTCTTAATTGTATTTAATTTAAAGCATCATCATGGGGATTTACTATAGTGTGGTGTATCTTTGTCTGATATTTGTTCAACTCGAAGGCAAGTATTTTTTTATTTATTAAACTAAGATGCGTTTTTCTTCCCACATATTTATGTTTGCATGTATACTATAAACGGGTTAATACTTACTGATCACTACAATTCATTTATACATAGTCAATTAAGCTTAATCATCTGGCCCCAATTTCTTGGAACTTCTTAAGCTTAACAGGCTTAAGTAACTTATTTCAATAAGCCAAATTACATACTTAAATTTAATTATGATAGATGAAACATGGCTTAATGTGATTATCATAAAGATAATTCATATCTTATTTATAAAAACACTGAAAGAAGTAAATCCTACACAAATATTTTAACCAAAATAAGTGAGCTTAGCTTAATCCTGCTATAAGGGATTTAAGAAGTTTCGAGAAATTAGGGTCTGTAGTTTAAATTTTGCATAATCAATTATTTGTTTCATCAACATGTTTTTTGGCACACTGTGATATTATCTCTGTTTAAATACTGCAGTATCTATGACATGATTTATCAAATTGTTTTTTTTTCACGCACAATGTGACTATGTTAACTCATAACATTAAATCGGTAATAAGAAACTATGTAAAGATCATCAATACGAAACCAAAAGAGTAGCAATACTATTTGAAAGATACATGTTATAAACTTAATATCTCGTTTGTATACGCCAGTTAATTAAACGGGACATATTGTACAGCTGATTTGCTGCAAAGCAGCTGGCGGACGGGTAGTGCGTCCACTATGCTGTTAGATCAAAGCTTTCGATTTTTTTCCAATCATCAGGGAATTAAAACACAATGCGTAGTTATAATATATTGACCATTTCGAATACTAGCCATACTTCATGAGTCCCAAATGAGATGTCTCTGTGAAAAATTCAGAAATAATTTAAAGTTATTCTAGTCCGATCAATAACTTTAGACGCCTTTGTCCGATCATAACCAAGTTTGATCAGAATGCATGTGCTATTAATATGTTAGAAGTTTTTTTACCAGTCATAATGCTTTAGTCGCTTTAGAGGAATCACTCTTTTAATAATAGTAATAACCTAAAAAAAGGTTATAGTCGGATTGATAACTTAAGAATGTGAAAAACTACAAAAAACAAGCTCATTAGCAAAATGTTCAAACATAAATCGGATCTAGTGGCAATGGGTAAACGCCAAAGACCTGGAACATAAAACAACAAAATAAACACAAACAAGAAACATGGAAGAACAGCACAAACCCCCAAAAGCAGCTCAGTGCACACAAACTATATATATATAAAACTAGGTATGTTTATGAAGGATTGTTAGGTACCGCACAGGAACGGTCAGTAAAATGTAATTTTTAGAAGCCTTAGTTCAATCAAAACCAATCTGTGTATAGAAATAATATTTGATATAAGCCAGGCACATCTGTCGAGTCACTCATTATTTGAATACCTATAAGTATAGACATTATCTAAAATCGGTCTAAATAACTTTAAAAGCGTATATATATCCAAACGTCACCATATTTTGCCAGAAGGTTTATGGAAAGTGTATATCGATCTGGTACGATAATCAACTATGTCGGCTACGTCACTCAAGAAAATTAACCGTTGAATTAGCATAAGCAGTTTTATGCAGTGTCTGCACCTTAGAAAGAATTCAACCACTTATCACAGAGTGTTCTAATGAAAGGAGGGTCGAATTGTGCGACAATTGGCGCAATTTTTCATCCAGCACGCTTACAATCATAATACAGTCCATTCATTTTTATTTCACCAGTCTAATTGAAGGATTGTTGTTACAAGTTTTGTTTTCTTATTTCCTAGTTACATTGGCACAAACTGAGTGTCACAACTGTGGTTGCTGCGCTTCCGGGAAAGAGATCAAATGCAGTAAAAACAGTGCGTTCTGCATGAATGGGTGCCTACATGGATATTGGAATGACACGTGTTCTGAAAAATGTGGATATAACTGTGTAGATTGTCACAGGTGGAGTGGTCAATGCAATTCTTGCATTGATGAATATTGGGGAGTAAATTGCAACAGGAAATGTGGACATCGGTGTAAAACATGCAACATATGGACTGGCTGTACAGCGTGTGACATGGGCTTTTACGGCACCATATGCGAGAACTACTGTGGATACTTTTGTGTAAGTTGTAATAGGAACAGTGGATGCACTGGTTGTATTGATGGTTATTTCCTAAATCAGGAAGTGTGTTCACAATGCCCTTCTAACTACAAATCTTGCATTAGCTCTACAAACTGCACTTCTTGTACGGACGGTCGATTTGGCAATGTATGTCAGTATCAGTGTACAGAACACTGTGTTCATGGTCAGTGTAATACATCAAAAGCTTCATGCCAGTGTTATGCATATTTTATCGGAGAGATGTGTGACCAGTGTGTCGCGGGATACTTTGGTAACGACTGTACACAGATATGTCCCGCGGGATGCTCTGATACATGTTCAAAAACTAATGGCTATTGCACATGCAAATTCGGGTGGATAGGAGATAAATGTGACACATGTGCCTATGAATACTTCGGAAAAAAATGCAATGAAACATGTAATAGTAACTGTGAGGATTGCACTGGGAAATATGAGTGTCATCTTTGTTTACCTGGACGTTATGGTTATTACTGCCAATTCAGTTGTGGGAAAGGCTGCAGAAATGACAGGTGTAGTATAACATCAGGATATTGCGAATGCAAAAGTAATTACTTTGTTGCAACATCATCATCAGGATATTGTCACGATTGTGTTCTGGGCAGGTACGGTCTGACGTGTGAGAAAATATGTCCTCAATCGTGCCTTGCATGCGAACAAGAGCTGAAATGTTCTTCATGCCATGTCGGATACTTTGGGTTATCCTGTGACAAATCATGTCCATATGAATGCGAGGAGAATAATTGCAAGCAAGAGGACGGATCTTGTGTATCATGCAAACTTGGGTATTACGGAGAACACTGCAAAAACACATGTCAGGAGTCCTGCCGATCATGTGATAAATACGGTCTATGTTCCGAATGTAAACCTACATTTTTTTCCCAACAATACCGGACAATGTGAAACTTGCAATTCAAAATGCGTCGCCAATAACTGTGATTCCTCTTCGGGAAGATGCATTCAAGGATGCTATGATGGATACTGGAACCGAACCTGTAACACAGAGTGTGATGCCGCATGCTTCTCTTGCAAACAAACCAATGGATCGTGTTCAAAATGCAAGAACAATACAAGATATGGACCTGACTGTAGACAGGAATGCAGCAATACATGTAAATCGTCAGTGTGCGACGTAAATGGAAGTTGTATAAATGGATGCATTGTAAATACATTCGGCAAGCAATGTGAACAAAGGTGTGGTGAATATTGTTTACGAAAAGACAACCAAACAATTTGTTCTGAAAAGACGGGAATGTGTTTATACGGCTGCCGAACTGGATACACGGGAAAAGATTGTCCACAAGGTAAAACAGGCTTTATTGATATATACCGTCTCTAATTGACTGGGGTATATTATACGTAATTCGGATAATAGGTATTCAAACAAATGATTAACAGTGCAAGACCAACTTGCCCGAAATAATTGACATGTTTGCTTTATATACATGTGTTTTTTTGTTTATTTTAATTTTGATCATTTAAACGAACGAGTATTGTTAACAAATAATGCATAGTTTAAGGTACACGCCACTAACTCTGAACACACTGCGCATTTATAATTTAACTTATTTGACCCTTCATTACGTCAATGAAATGTCCATACGGTTATGTGGTTGGTTCGAATGCAATATACTTTCAAACTCATTTAAAACTTAGCGAATAGTAAAATGTTATTGCTGGGTTTTGTCTATGAATGCAGATCTGAAACATAAACTACATAATATAAGTACTGATTGTCAATGAGTTATTTGCCAATAAAAAGATATATTCATGATTTGCAGTGCAACTTATTTGACAATAGCTTCCATGGATCTAACATTAGTCAAATGAAATACAATAGCCACTAGCATGGCTTATAACACGGTTTAGTGTCTTGGTAAAAAAATGAATTTTCTTTAACAAATGAAGTCTTCATAAACTGTTCAGCAGAGTTAGAACATTTGTAAAATCTTGGTTTTGATTTAATTATAAGAGAATATTCTGTTTCAAGCTTTTGTGTGTATTATTCTGAAAGTATCGTTGGATTAAATAGTGCTTACTACGTGTATTTATTTGGTCATGTGCATTTGCATGTTCAATTTAAAAATAAACAAAACCAGAATTTTGATGTTTTGGAAGTTAGACAATCGATAGATATTAAGGTATTTTAATTCTTGCATCATTTATTTTAAACTATTTTTGTAGAACTGTAAATTAATAAATGTCGTTTTTGTTTATTGCTGGTTGCTTTAACTGTGTTGCGTTTAGTGCTCATGAACTATTAGGCGGGATAATACATTATCGATGTTGACATGTTGTCTTACTTAACATCAGTTAAGTTAAAATAAGTTAATGTTAACATATATTTTTATTTTTATGCATGCGTTCAAAATACAGATGAGAAGCCGATAACATTGTCAGCAGAACTTGGATGGGGACTCGGTGGTGGCATTCTGGGACTTTTAGTCATAGCAATGCTTGTAATGGGGTTGTTTCGTAAATGGTTCGATTTGTTTTTATTATTTATAAATAGTAGCACTGAATTAAATATATAAATAACTATCGGCTAGGGTAAACTAATAAAGAAGTATTTGTGAAACAAATGCATTGGGTATTACCAACTTACAATATCACATGATACACAATGTAAAGGGCACTAAGTTCACTACGAGTGAGAACTAATTTTCCAATGCTGCATTTCAGGCGAAGGTCAAACACGGAACACAATAATTTACTTCATGATGGCAAGTTATAAAACTGCGATAACATAGTAATAATAGAACGAACTCATAGTCAATATTAATATTAATATATCATTGATGAACTATCGTCATATATTGTCAATGCGTGTGCTTAAACACTTTTCTTTTACAATTCTTACATTGGCTTATATCAAATGGTAATTATAAAATTATATATATATATACTGGTATAGATATTATGTGTTTTTTTTTTCGTTTTAGTCGAAATAGATTATGACACAGTGGATACTTAGTTCGATATTTGTGAGATTGAACTCAACGATCTTCAGTATGAGACTCTTCAAGAAAGAGATTATCAAGGGATGAATTTAACAACTGACTTTTACAACGTCTCTGAAAGGGAAAATGGCAACATGACATAACGTAAGAAATATTTATATAAAACATCTTTAATCTTTTTATCAAGAAATTTGTTTTACTAAATTGACTGTTACCAAATATGCTATGCCACTATAGTTTTTGACAAAGGATTTTCTATGCCTGTAACATCTCAGAGCTATCCATGTGTTTCCCTAGCTCAATGGAAGGGATTTAGGCAACAACATAAGTAATGTGTCTACATCCGTTGTGTGTGCCTACCCCGGGTTTCAAGTAATCAAAATGCCGTATATTAGGGTAAATTGCATGTTCAATTTTTCACGTTGCAAAATATATATAAGTGTTCGGTGTGCATGCACTGTGTTTTTCAATCGTATGTAACCGTACGTTTGTTTAAATCCAATCAAGATTTCTTTCAATGAACTCAACACAAATTTAAAATAATAGAAACCGTATAACATTTCTGGCAATAAATCGATCATTTTTGACGTCAAAATGGGATGTAAACGTTTAAAATTCCATGTCAAAAATGACATAATTTATAAAGACTCGGGCGTTTTGTACGGATATTAAACTGAATTCAAATTCGGGATGGTTTGAATTTTGCTTTTTGTAAGCACATTTTCTATTTCAGGAAAATGCTAGTGGCGGACCATTGTCATAGATAGATTTAATAGAACTTACATAGACGTACAGCGCTTCGAATGGGATGGCAGCAATTGAGACGAAGTGACTAAGGATGCAATGACAATCGAGTTACTCAGAAACGACATTTAGACATACATTTTTCTTGAATAATATATCAATAAAATATCAATAGCATTATTTTGTCAGCATTTCATGTACGTTTGAGAATGTTTTAACCATCATAAATTATACATGTACACGTGACAGCAGCATTAATTCGTAAGCAGTCGTGTGTTCCTATGTGGGGATTGATACCTTCAGGGATGTTTTTTTTTTTAAAATAGTATACTCAAGCACCCGCATGAGTACGAGAGATGAGCCAGCAGTGTATGTTGAAGAATCATAGCTAATGTTTAGTGTTATGTAAAATTTGGCGCCGAAAATACAAAGAAATTTATCAAGTTTATACAGAGACTGTTTTATTTACTCTTTCATTAATTAAAATCAGATCTTATCAATAAATTGATAAATTCGCTCTCTGATAATATGCAAATAGCTCTCAGCTCATTGTGAAATATACATGGATTTACATTGCAGTAGACAAACAGTCTAATATTTACTTCCTGAAAGAAAATGTCTTCCTGATTGTCGTTTTGTTTCGATTTATATTGTTCAATTAGTCCATTTTGAGTAGATACATCAGATAGGCACTTTAAACATCACGACATAATCACTTGTTCACCTTTGTTTTTTGTCTTTGTGTTGTATCTTTATCTCGACGTGTATCGTTTCATTTAAATTTTCTATTTGTTCTTGTCATATACAGGAATCATTAATGTTTTTGTTTGAAGAAAATGTATCGCTAGATTAAAAGTTGTTAGTTTTAAGATAGTTGTAAAAATGATATTTAATTTTGAATTTTTAAATGAATGTAGCAGGAACAGTACACTGCACTTCCATTTTCGAGCCATTTAATTTATAAACGACCGCAAAGGGTGAATGTTTAATTCACAGAGGTTAAGTTTTAACCGTATATGCAATGAAGGAAACTGCTGTTGTTTTACAGCATTGTTAAGAACAGCGTTCAATAAAAAGCAAATATATATTGAAATATCGTTATTTATCCGCACGCAAATTTATTAAAAGCCTAGTAGTTACCGTTCTGATATTCGAATTAATGAACGGAAATCAAGAGAACGCACATATTTCATTTCATTTCAATCGATATTTGTGCTAACAACACTGGACCTCGAAACTGCAATTGTAACTAAACATCGAAATAAGGCTATGTAACAGTAAAGTAATCGATTTATAAACAGACTGTTATATTGATTTGTCAGTAAATTGTTAACTGGTTTAGTAGCAATAAACTCCTTTGCCATTAATTTTCAAAAGCATATTAACAACTATAGCACAGACCACAGAAAGTTGAAGACACCCTTGAAGCTTTTAAACGACGGGTTGGGTTACCCGGGGGTGGGAGCTAACACTATAATTGATCATATTCAGAGCAGACGAAAGATAACCATAAGATTAACGGATTGAATTGGGGTACTGGTTTGTATCGAACTACATTATATTTTTCAATTCCATTCCGAAAAGAGTGTTGCTAGTATGGGGATTGGAATGAACACTATCTGCTTGCAAGTTGCGTGCTTTATCAAATGAGATAACTGGCTCCCGTATAAATAAAATACTCCCTGCTTGCTAGCGAGTTGTTCTACCAGCTGAATGAAATATTTCGGATAACAATATTCACTGACTGTCTGACCTGAGTAATGTACAGAACTATTAAACAGATGTTCGGCGCTCCTTCTTTACCAATCCCAACCGGAATTGTTTTGAAAATACTTGTCAACTGAACTCAATAGTGTTACCCATAATCTACTTTTGAAGAACAAGAATATCTCCAACAAAGTCTGAGCAATTTTTATTTCTTTAAAGGCCGAATCGCATAAATCAACTTAATCTTTATACCTAATAGAGAAAAGTATCACACTACTCTCGATGCTTACAAGGGCAAAGCAAAGACGTACATTACGCTATTCACAATTGTTTATTAACATTAGATTCGTTGAAGGTGTTTTGTTTGTGACTTTTTGTTTTGTGTTTTATGTCTTTGGCGTTTACCCTGTGCCATTAAACCGGGTTTATTTCTAATCTCTGGCTACTGAGTTGTAGTTTTTCATATAAGTTTTCATTCGATAACGTGTTTATCTCAATACCATTAAACTAAAAACTATGAAATAAAAAAGAGAGATCGAGAAGAGTGTGAGAAATTAAATCATTTGTAGCCTCTCTTTATTGTCATTTATCAGGTGAAAATATAATGAAAACACGCACGTTTTATTATACAAAAAAACAACAACAACATACAAATTGAAATGATTGTTTTTCATTTAAAAATATTTACAAACCTCTGACAAAAATGTAGGCCTTTATAAATTCCAAATTGTACTATTTATTTAGATAAATGGTACTGAAAACACATGCCATTAGAATCATCTTTCTTTCGGCAATGTTTTAAACAAGAATAAAAAATCCATTCAGGCTAATAATTGCAAATGTGAGCGGCCAGATATATTTTAAAG
The DNA here is from genome assembly GCF_026914265.1 of Mya arenaria. Lineage (NCBI taxonomy): Eukaryota > Metazoa > Mollusca > Bivalvia > Myida > Myidae > Mya > Mya arenaria. The sequence continues at coordinate 32,003,340 of NC_069131.1, forward strand.
TATTTTGTTTTATAAAGTCAACTAACGAGTCAACAATTTCAAACGCTCACATGTCATACCTAGTGAAACAGAGTGTATTATTCAGCACACGAACATTTTTATAAATCAATAGAGTTTAGTAAATTGAATATAATATTCCCTTAAGTTGTACAATCTATCACATAGATATTCAATTTCTGACAAGGCGGGACACACACACTGCCCTTTATCATGCTATGCGAGTTAAACAGTAGTAACAAATATTAAGTTTTCATCATTAGAAACGTCATAGAGGTATACACATTTCGCATATCTTAAGGAAAATGTCTGCACCGGAAACTTTAAAATAATTAGGACACCAAACAAGTGTTCATCGAACTCAGAAAGTAAATGGTTATGTTATGTTTTTACATGAGAGAAACGGCTAATGCTTGAGGTTGTTTCAAATTGCTCTTGATTATAATTTGTTTCGTGATTGACCAAATACTCTAGTGCATTATTAAAGCTCTTGTTATGGATATGATTTGTCGAAAGATATATTTCAAAGCATCAATTGTGTAAAAGAGAGCTTAATATTGCAAATTTGTTTACAAGTTTTTATTTGATAGAGTGAACCCCCATATCATTCAAACATACGTTTCGTCATTTTCTGTAAGATATGATAACGTTTGCAATATTTTACAGATAATCAAACATCGATTACTTGATTTTCAGATGATTTGTAATACGATAACGTTTTCAATTACTGTTGAATTAATGTTCGTAGATTTCCAAAGGTGTTTTTTTATAACTTACCCGTACTTATAAAGTGTTTCCCGTGATTCATTTGTCTTGTTATCACAAACGTTATCTCTTTTTGTTGGACTTCAACATGAATTCAAAGCTGAACACTTATATTGATACATCAGTTGTATTCCTTTAAGATAAAGTTTCTATTAAAAATACAATTAAATCATGTTTACTTGAAGAAAATGATAAGTCAAAAACTCAAACATGACGATCAAAATGTAAAATATGACATTTTTCTCGGAAAAATAACGATAAGGTTCCTCTGTCTCGGTCGAAAATTTGTGTTTTTTAAACACCTTACAATTCACATTTCCAAACAACATTTTTGGATATATTCTTTCAAAATTCCTGAATAACATGTGATTCCTTTGAAAACATGAATAATTGTTAAAATCTACCGAGAATTTTTTTTTCAACAGAATCAGTGAGCAGGGGTGGAAGCTTCAAACACTGATGAAAATGATAAATACAAGAGAATCAAGTAGCTGCAATCGGTACATACACTTTTCGTCGAGCCAGAAATCATCGGCTTCACAAGACATATTCTATAAACAGTCTCTTTTGTGTTTGGATCAACATATGTGTTGAATTCATTTGAGAACAGAATGCCCAGAAGAATTAACAAACAGTATATATCTGTTTCTAAATACGTAGAGCTCATCAGATAGAAACTCGATTTGATCACAAAACGCAAATTTTAATAGCACAAAGCAATTAGAAAGCTGAACATAAATGTCACCAAGGACATTAGTCGAAAAAGCCTTAATTTCCTCTGAATATTGACTTATAATAGCACTCTCATGCGGTGTAACAGATGCAGCATCAACTGGGATAACATCTGAAGATCCAGCACCAGATGACTCAGTTATTGGAACGAACTCGAAAATTCTGCTGAACGTTTGTGTTACAACAAAGTCCTTGTTATCAACACGAAAACGCCACTGCATGTTCAATAAACGTTCAGTATCGGACACAACTTCAGCATAAGAATTCCGTTTTTTTCCTCTGAGCAACATATAAATAAAGTTGTCCACGTTTCCGTTTTTACCGTAGTACGTTACTCCTGAAATAACTGTCCAGTTCTCTGCCCATGGCGAATTGAAGTTTACTGGGAACTGCTTCCCACTGTCGTCAAGTTTTCTGATCACATCTAAGAATAGGTGTTCATGTATGATAGGCGTCAGCATAAAGTGGAGATAAATCTTGAACTTTGGAATATGAAGATCAAGAAAGGGAGGTCCACAAGTTCCATCTGGCTTTACTAGTCGGGTAGTGGGACAAAATACAGGCCTACACACCTTAAATAGACAAGGTCATATTACATCCTTTTTAATAGAAAGCAAAATCAGGTATTATATTATAAGTTAACAATATGTTAATGTTCATATGTTTTGTCTAATTTGTTCAGCAATATGTACTCTTGTTCATGCAAGGTAACAACATTAAAAAGGTTGTCATAGTTTTGGTGTAAAAGATCAATTTCACGGAATAGGTATATCGCGTATTTTGTACGTAGACATTTTATATAAAACATAAATGTTTAGACACAAGTAATAAACTTTAATGGCGGAAAGGTGTTTTGATGAATATTGGAATGGTTAATTAAAAACAATGTTATTTACATATCACGTCGCAGTAAATATATAGATACCTAAAATTAAGTCGCATGGGGAAGCGCCTAGAAACGGTAGATTGTCCAAGCAATTTAAGTAACATTCGAAGCAGAAGCTTGGACTGAAAACTCTTGCAAAAATATACTATAAAATCGTCATCATAATAATACATACGTTGTCGATGCCCCATAACGTGCAAACACGTCTTAAAAAGGCGCGTCTAGCACCGACTGGCATGCTCATCTCTTTAGATGTTTTGCCCGTTATCATCATCGTAAAAGAACCTGCATGCCCGACTGGGATGTAGTGTTTGCCATAGGACATGAATGCATGTTTTGGATGTTCACAAAACTTTTGATCTCTATGGCAGGACTGACAAAACAAATTTCTGTACCAAATAACACGAGGATAATCTGCGGACATAACAGGCATGTTTGGACCCTTTTCACAGATATTTACTAATTCCGGTGATGCAAGGGAACCTGACCCGTTGCATGTATTTATAAGTCTTGGAAAACACTGTAGGACCCTTCGTGGTATGTGTAATGTTTGTTTTGGCAACTCGAACTGAACAAAACAAAATTGCTGGTCGTCAAAGTTCATTTTTACTCTAGTCATTACTTCGTCAAGCGATTTAGCTCCGATGCCATTTGTATGTATACGACATTGAAGCATAGGTTTAAGATTCACAACGTCCTCGGCATGGTGGCATTGTGCACATTGATCATTATTGTAAATTAATTTTCTTTCAGGGGAATAAACCGGACTAAGGCTTCCACAAAATGTTACTGTTTCTTCACCACATTGATTGGATTCACTGGTGTTTGTCTGAAAATAATATAAAATAAGATATTTTTGAAAAAAGACTACGACGGAATCTGTTTCTGGAATATATTAAAACTGAAGCAATTAAGGCTTAGTAGACTCCTGCGAATCAAACATATTGCAAGGTATGAATAATGAATTGCCTACGGAGAGGTTCAAGGCATTGCTGACGTGTCATTCAGCAAATATTTAATATTCGTAGTAAAGCCGACGGAGTTTATGCAGTAGTTTGGCCCAGTTAAGAGTAAATATCATACATGTGTGAACTCTTTAGATACTAATGTAAGATGGCTCAGCATGGCACTTAACCATGACCTTTACTTCACCTTAACCACTTAAACCATATGAAAACATATAGTTCATGCATTTTATCTATTATTGGTATAAAACATATCACAGCAAATATATGATATATTGCATGGAAACATCATACACAGGCTCTTAGCCAGCAAACATATTTACGTAATCATGTAAAATAACTCTTTTTAGCGTATCATATATATGTGTACCTTATTATTCGACTAAGATTTTGCATGTTAGCAAACATAAGTCAATAGCTCAGCAACTTCTTACTGACATTTAAACAACTAAGTATACTAACTATATCTTGCACATAATGCAGATTTTGCCCCTATATCATTTGACTTCTGGTTATGGTTTTGCATATAATTTAATTCACAGTGATACATGCATGTTTCATCATCAATTTGCCATCCTCAAACTACAAAGCGACGTAATAGTCAAGTGCGCTACTTCTGCTACAGCTCTTGTTTGAATAAATATTTAACACTCAGAGATTATCGGCTTGCGTGCCAAATACTATTCAAGCTTCTACATGAAGCGTGCTTATCAAAAAGTATAAATTACAATAATAGCCAGCAAACCGAACGATGCCAATTATGTGTAATTATGTGAAAACTATTGAGTATCGACTACTCTTAAAATACCGACTACTTTTAAAATAACCGAACCAAAAACAAGGCTATAACCTCATCATTTCCGAGACATGTAAGTATTATTAAATGACTTACTGGACATGTTGTGATCATGTACAGCCCAAACTTATCTTCTCTGTGCTTGCTTCCGACTACAGAGGGAATACACGTCAGTTCATCGGCCTCATCTCTTTCATTTGGGTACATTTCATCGAAACAGCAATTCATTGACACAATACACTCTTTTGAACAGCTACATTTGTATAAAATGTAATATTTAATTAATGTCAATTCATAGTCTACTTTTCAACGACAAATATGTAAGTATTATGATAGATAATTCTGTTTCTGGAAGTATCAGGAGCTAAAAATGACTGTTACTACACATCGCTCTCCTTGTACATACAAACTGTACATGAACTATTGAGTATATTGACAAGAATATATTAAAAATAACATTATAACCATTTAGGACGACAGAACAAAACCTCGTAACATGTAGATTAATGTTGTCTCTAAAACATTTTGGTAAAACATAATAACAATTCTGACCTGCACAATAATTGTCACAAGCGTTTATGTCGAGACTCCGGGATGCATTGCAACTTTCTTCCATTAGCTGATGACATTGTTCTTCTGTCATTACATTAAAACTCACACCTTCAAGATCACTTCTAGAACGTAGAATGACCAGTAACAAACACAAATAGAAACGCTGCATGGTTTAAACGTTTATTGAATGAAATCTAAGACTGCTTTCGCAGGTCTATAAACTCAATACTGTAAGTATTACAAAATAATGACATTATTAAAAAATGAAGTGTGTTGTGTTTGTCAAAGGTTGTCATTTGTTTGCATAAAGAAGGTAATATTCTAGATTATTCAAGATGATTAGGACTGAAGAATTGTACACAATTAAATAAATCTCAATTTGTTACGGTGCATTAGAATTATTAAAACTAAAATATTTTCCATTATTGGCAAATTTTTAACGAATACATTGTTTTGCCGTTTTTACGACTCTTTATTGTTAGAGAGGTAGACCAGATCTAGACGGTTATTTAATTTATGTTATATCCACTAAATAAGTGAATAATATTTCATTCCAAAAACGTTTTTTGTTAGAAATCTACTATGACAGGGATTATTGTCAAGCAACTGTTAAATGGTTGAAAAACAATGGCAATTAGATAATGGAAAATGAATTATTTCTGAGATATTTTGAATAAAATTATGAGAACATAGAAATACAAATTAAAAAGCAGGAGAATGTTCGGTGCTACCGAACGTTGCGTCAAAAGGACATTTATGTCAGGTTTAAATTGATAAGAAAAATCAGAGGAAACAATGGTGCTACAAAGAATTCAGTGTTCTGAAAAGAATCCGAGGCGTAAGGCCATAGTGATTGACAGTTTGACGTTTTTGTCAGTTAGAAAATGTCCTTTACCTGTCGGGACTACCTTGTTCCAAAGAGGATAAGAAATACATTGAAAGATCATGTTTTTTTTCCTTGGCAGACTTTCATTTAATATTTAAATAGTAACCGCACTACGAGCCTAAGGCTTCTTCCTTTTGACGAAACAACTGAAAATACTGGCAGCGGTGATAATGAGTCTGGATTAAGCTGTTTCATGTAGGAAATAATGTTAAAAATCGGCGCATATAAATTCAATGGAAAATAATGGACAGACAGGGACTACACAAATTTCAAGGATAAAGTGAATTCGAATGTTCTGGATAATATAAGTACGGTGGCACAGAGGTGACATGTGTATGTTTTTTTACGACTTAGTATGTCGTGCGCACGAGTTAAAAAAAACATACACTTGTCGTGAGCACGAGATACTAAGTCGTGCGCACGAGTTACTAAGTCGTAAGTACAAGATTATTAGTCGTGCTCATGACATAATTAAGTCGTGCGCACGAGATACTATGTCGTGCGCACGAGATACTATGTCGTGCGCACGAGTTACTAATCGGTTTCGATTAGGCCATCAGACTTATATACACATATCACTCAGACATTTACATAGAGTGTTACGCGGATGAATGTTTCGACGAAGAATCTATAGTGACTCTCTGTAATGTTGTTGAATTTATTATTAACGCAATTGAAGATTCTGGACCTCTGCATGGATACCGAGTCATGCGTCAACGTTGCATTGTCAATGGTTTACGGTTCGGGCCAACGATGTTGCTACCATCCTTCGTATATGCGACCCTCGGGGAAAATAAATGTGACATAACATAACATAACATAACATAACATAACATATAGTTTATTGTAATCTAAGGCCTGCGGCCCATAATACAGTTATTCATACATATACTTTTAACAACCTATATATAATACAATGATGAACAAGACATATTTTAAAGCAATGATATATCAATAATATTCTTGAAAACTGTTTTAAACAAATGTTTCAAAATGCAAAGAATCAACATGATTGTACATCAATATTGCATTCATAAGCTTCCGGTATATGAATAAAATGCATAATTATATAACCAAAGCACTGAAAGGGAAGGTACTGCTTAAAGCTGGCAGCAGTAGAGTTACAACTGGTTGTATGAATGTCAGATGTGTGGAAAGAGGAGATTGAATCAGACCGTACAACACTCCTAGTCTGGTATTGTTTTGTAGAAGAAAGTTTCTTAAGTGGGAATTCAGGACACGAGCTATGATTTAAAAAGAGCACGGTGCAAGGTCAGACTGTGATCTTTTGATATGCATTAAAAGAGCGCTAATGGGGCATTTGCAAGGGACAATGTTAAAACATTATTGTGCATGTGTTGTAACTACTCTCAATACCAAAACAAATGGTAAGGGTAGCTTTTATCTCAAATAAGTATCACAATTATGTTTCTGTATTATTTTTAAACTTTTTTTAAATTGACAGTTTGAATATCAAATATAATTCATAATTATTGATGGAAGCTCTGCCTAACAAAAGGGCACAGTGGGGAATAGTAATACAGCAGCAAAGAGTCGGAAAATGGAAGCAGACCTAGCTTAAGCATGGCAATGTTAAAAAATTGGGAAACATCTAATATGCTATGACAACAACTTTTTGGCTTTGGTAAGAAGGAAACCACAAAACATGAACACTGAACATGAACAAGTGCATACAGATATAAATTTTATTGAGGTTGTAAATGTTTTTAATGATCTCAAAGGTAAAATGTAATACGAAATAGATTTAAACAATTAAATGTTGAATATTATTTATAAATGGCAGCTAATTTAAGAGTATAGCTATTGGAGGCTCTTCATTAGCTGTAGCAGTTAAAATGCTGACAGTGGTGAATGCATATGATGTTGTTATCGTAGCTGGTTAAATTTACATATCAACAGCCAACCACACCTGTCATAGACCAATGCCTAAACACCAGCAGTTCAATTTCAGAAAAATAAGAACAAGGTATATGAAAAGGAACATTCTCTTTTGTGCGTTTTTATAGTTGGACTATGATTTAATAAAAGTTATAATGCAGTATTTTTTTCATAGCTGAATAGGTCTGAAATTGTGCCCAATTAACATTTCATATAAAGTATGTCTTTATTTCTCCATAATAATCAATATTATACCAGGGTTTATTGGATCCATTGGGGATGAACCAAAAGTACCAAAATCAGCAAGTTCAATTTTTCCTTAAAACAAGACTGGACTTATGAATAAGGGCTAGTATGAGGTCAAAAATGCAATATTTTAAATGATTTTTTCCCTGTCTCAGCTGAGTGTATACAATAAAGAATAGCATATGGGGGTCCTGTGATTTTTACAAGACACACTCTGAAGCTATTTTTTAAAATAACTGAGATTTACTCGGTCCAAAAACTCAATTAAAATGTACACTAAGATATAAATTCCATTAAAGTTTTGGACAGTTTTTTTTTGCAATGGTATCATCTGGTGTCTAGTCCCTTGAAATGTATTTCAACCATGCCTGAATGACAGAAATGCAAGGTAAAGCTCTAGGAAATAATGGTGTAAGATAAAGGCTATATCAAAGGATGGATTTCTTTTAAAAGAATTGAAACATAGTTTACCATTACAATTAACCAGTCTGTAGTGTTATATGAATCTATAATGAACTACTTTGGCGAAATGATAATGTACAGGATATTTGGCTTATCAAAATAACCCCTGTTCTAATAGCAACAACATAAAACCATCACACATACTATTAAAACTGAGGCAAAGTAAAAGTAATGCAATTCATGGAAGATGTCGCTGCTGACAATTATCAATTAACATGAATGACAGGAAGAGCATATCCATTATCACACTCTTTTGAGCAGCATTTGTCATTATTTACAATTGAACAAGAAGAAATTTACATAAAATGAGATTAGCAATGAATCATGAGTGAAGTAATAATGTGAAAACAATGAATCTAAATGATACACATGAAAACGCGATAACATTGTAGCAGAAAAACATGTAATGAGTGAAAATGATTATAATATGTCAAAAATCATTTATTTATAGGTTAAGCAGTGCATTTGGTTTTGGAAAAATCTTATTTTTTTAAAGGCTGTAAACTGCATAAAGGTTTGTTCAAAAATAATTTCATAGCCGTTGAGGAATGTTTGGACTATGTTTCCTTAAGGGCATTAGGTTATTGTTATTTTAAATATTTTAATTTGGAAGACATTTCTAGGCAGCCATAAAGTAGAGCCTGTTTTTTAACAGTGATCAGACTTCAAACTTAGAAAGAAATGTTAATGAAAAATATAAAGACATTTGAAAGCGGAAATGTCAAAAGGCTTATTGCTGAGTTGTAATAGGAAATTAGACATTGACTGCCTTGTATATAATGAAGTGTACTAACTATATGATATGAAAATGATAATAGACAACAGTGGTAGAAATAAATAAAAACAAATTAATCTAGATTATCTGTTAGTGACACTGGTATAGCAACAGCAATTGAAGTATGTGAACATCAACACAGAGTGAAAAATCGCATCTTAATAAAATCATAGTTAACTTCAAGTACAATATCTATGCATAGAGCACTGATAAGACACAAGTAATAAATGCATTAAATTTGGCAATGTCTGTACATACAGGCGATCTCAAGTTGCAGCATAATTTATAACACAGGAGTTTATCATTCTTCATTTATAACTGAAGACAACATGATTGCCTTTCAGACCTTTTTAGTAATGATTGAATATGAAGAAATGGTAGTTGAAGTATATCGGCGATGAGTGCGTTTAGTCCCACGAGGGTGAAAATGAAAATGACGAATGTGAAAATTGAGAATGAAAATTGAGAATGAAAATTGAGAATGAAAATCGAAAATGAAAATTGAGAATGAAAATTGAGAATGAAAATTGAAAATGAAAATTGAGAATGAAAATTGAGAATGAAAATTGAAAATGAAAATTGAAAATGAAAATTGAAAATCATCAGAGAAAAAAATGAGCGTCTTGGTATCAGATACAAAAACAAAGTAATTTATTTCAAGTTTTTATTTTTTATTTTGTGAAACAAGATAATTGTCACAATCAATCGAAAACTTTCTTCAACCACGTCAGGGTTAGCCGGCCAAGATTGCAAGATTTTCAAATCGGTGGAAGAAACATGACAAACAATAGTTTCTCATTCGCACTTTTGGTGGCGTTTCATCAGCCTTACAATCATTACAGTACCACACATATCGAAAACAGTTTTGGCAGTAGCCAGCTGGAGGGAAAATGTTCAAAAGATCATGTCGTTGACAAGGTTCTACGGTAAAGACTCCAGCACAACACAATTGGCATTCCCAACAAAACCTTTTAAAATAATCATTGTACTGTAGTCCAGCAAACCCAACGATGTCAGTATATCGTTTTGCCATAGTTAGTGAAAAGTACAGTCACTACTGTATGTTTAAATAGTTTGAAGTACTCTAAAAAGCGTATACATTATTTCTCGAACTTGCATTCAACAACTTTGCAAACCAATGTTAGAAATTTGAGCTAACTAGCGTATTGCGGTTGTCTACAGCATAGCTGTGTGAATCAGAACTGGTAGTGTTTGAGTGATTAGCACAGTTCGCCTTACCGGAAAATGAAATAATCAGAAAGCAAAAATTTCTCATATACAACTAATGCTTCTAATTTCAGTTTATGTTTTATTCAAAATGTAAGTAGATAACAAAGTACAAACATGCATAGTATTCATAACATTGCAAACATATCAATATACATAATTATACACAATTGTTTTCATGAAATCAAACACAAGCAAATGTTTACAATTTTTATAATGTCAAACATTCAATGTGAAAAGTATTTTTGTTATGCAATGTGGTCACTCCCTGTTTTTCATCCAGACTTGTGACTGGCATTGGTCAGGTTACCCACGGCATCAGCGAGGTCGGAAAATGGTAACTCTGAGCCAGAAACCTATTTTCCTAGTGTCATACACTACGCAAAATCAGCACCCATTAGAGGCCTTCCAGGCGACCTTCTACAATTTGTTACACCTATAATGTAGAGTGCTGGACTACTCGGGTGTAACAAACGGGGTATTGCTGACTCGTTGTAGGCACAACGCCGAACTTATGGTCTCAGATACATGAATGGCTATACTGAAGCAAGAATCGAGTGCTACAGCCGCATAGATCGATCAGTGAACGATTGGAAATATGCGATCAACTTCAAGTACCCAAAACCACAAGCTAGGCTCGAAAACTCGTAGACTTATTTCTCTTTTGATCTAAGAGAAGGCTACAGAGTTCACTTTCAAACACACCTCTTAAGCACATAGAGGCATATTTGCTCGCTTTACTTGCAGGCAGGAAATGCTAACTTTAATCTCAGAAAGCATTTCCTTTTATGTATCGCAACTTCTGAGCAAAGAAGCGATTGAAGTTTGAATTTTGAATTTTGAAAAAAACTGAGGCAACGCTAAAGGCAGTTACTCGACAAGGCACACTTAGGAATAAGCATCCGATTGCTTGTGTTTTCCTCTCTCTTTGTAAAGACTGTGTGGAGTGTCGGACCACAGCGATACATCGAGGTTGCCACTCCCTATTTTTCATTGCCTGTAGCGCGACATGATGACCATGAGCGGTTCCTAGTATTGGTACTGTACATCACCTTACACCAATACTAAGCTGGTCTAACGACACCTCCATACTCATGGTAGCCTCTCAAATTTTACTTTTGCCAAAATGTTTTTGCGAAGTTGACAAAATCATTGCATTGCATCCAAGACCGTAGCATATTGAGCAATGAGAAACAAATCTCGTCGAAGCTATACTTCTATGCTCATGCTACCAGACGCAAATAACAAATCACTTGCCAAAATCGCTTTTTGTATATGATCTAATGGCTATCACAGAGAATGATCGTATTCGTCAGGCGATGTCAAAGTGATCGACAACATGAGCTGGCCAGACTCAAGAGCGAAAAACTATGAGGTATCGCGACATACGGTTCTCATGTTCAAACCAGAAGGTCAAAAAACCTCTCAGATATTTTCTCTGTATCTCTGATGCACCAAGTTCATAGTGCGAGGAGAAATCTGAGAAGTTCAAACCCACTTTGGGCTCCCAGCAGACTAACAGCACTTCTGAGCTAAGAGCTTGCTACTGGAATGACGAATATTGAAAAATGTGGAGCTTATATACCCGATGGCCAAAATTAATGCGCATCGCATTATAATTGTGCATAAATGGTTAGGACTATTTTTTTTACCGTTTTTATTTATACGCTCATATGAAATAGTTCCAGAATTATCACTTGATTCCGCATTATTATTGTACAAATGGCTCGAGATTTTGAAATCTGTGAATGAAGTAGTTTTTCTATGAAGATTATGTGAAATCAGTTTCAGCAAAATATCATTTTTTTTCAAGTTTCATGGACTTGGTGGAATTTGTGCATATGGCTTATGATTGTGAGATCTGTGAGATTTGCTGCAAATGTAGATTTGTTGAATTTGATCATTATGAAGATTTTATTTTTTTCATGAAATCTTGTGTGAACGCCAGCCTCAGAAAGATATCAATTTTTCATGTTTCATGGACTTAGCTGCATGTTTTGTGCATATGGCTTATGATTGTGAGATTTGTAATTTTTTGAGAGATTTGCATGAGCCTATAATTTTTTCAACATTATGAAGATTTTATTTTTTTCATGAAATCTTGTGTGAACGCCAGTTTCACTAAGATACCAATTTTTCATGTTTCATGGACTTGATGCTGCATTTTTGTGCATATGGCTTATGATTGTGAAATTTGTAATTTTTGAGAGATTTGCATGAGCCTATAATTTTTTGAGAGATTTGCATGAGCCTATAATTTTTTGAATAAATGAAGCCTATAAAATTTTTTTGAAATCTTGAGATCCCGCGTTAATTTCTAGATTTTCAACAATATGAAGATTTTATTTTTTTTCTCATGAAAACTGGTGTGAACGCTAGTTTCAGAGCACAAATGTTGAAGGTATGGCTTATGATTGTGAGATTTGTAATTTTTTGAGAGAATTGCATGAGCCTATAATTTTCTCAACAATATGAAGATTTGATTTTTTTCATGAAATCTTGTGTGAACGCAAGTCTCAGAAAGATATCAATTTTTCATGTTTCATCGACTTAGCTGCATTTTTTGTGCATATGGCTTATGATTGTGAGATTTGTAATTTTTTGAGAGAATTGCATGAGCCTATAATTTTTTCAACAATATGAAGATTTGATTTTTTTCATGAAATCTTGTGTGAACGCCAGTTTCAGTAAAATATCAATTTTTCATGTTTCATGGACTTGGTGTTTTTTGTGCATATAGCTTATGATTGTGAGATTTGAGAGATTTGCTGCAAATGTCGATTTGTTGAATTTGAACATTATGAAGATTTTATTTTTTTCATGAAATCTTGTGTGAAAGCCAGTTTCAGTAAAATATCAATTTTTCATGTTTCATGGACTTGGTGTTTTTTTGTGCATATGGCTTATGATTGTGAGATTTGAGAGATTTGCTTCAAATGTCGATTTGTTGAATTTGAACATTTTGAAGATTTCATTTTTTTCATGAAATCTTGTGTGAACGCCAGTTTCAGTAAGATATCAATTTTTCAAGTTTCATGGACTTGATGCTGCATTTTTTTGTGCATATAGCTTATGATTGTGAGATCTGTGAGATTTGCTGCAAATGTTGATTTGTTGAATTTGAACATTATGAAGATTTTATTTTTTTCATGAAATCTTGTGTGAACGCCAGTCTCAGAAAGATATCAATTTTTCAAGTTTCATGGACTTGATGCTGCATTTTTGTGCATATTGCTTATGATTGTGAAATTTGTAATTTTTTGAGAGATTTGCATGAGCCTATAATTTTTTCAACATTATGAAGATTTTTTTTTTCATGAAATCTTGTGTGAACGCCAGTTTCAGTAAGATACCAATTTTTCATGTTTCATGATCTTGGTGTTTTTTGTGCATATAGCTTATGATTGTGAGATCTGAGAGATTTGCTGCAAATGTTGATTTGTTGAATTTGAACATTATGAAGATTTTATTTTTTTCATGAAATCTTGTGTGAACGCCAGTTTCACTAAGATACCAATTTTTCATGTTTCATGGACTTGATGCTGCATTTTTGTGCATATGGCTTATGATTGTGAGATCTGTAATTTTTTGAGAGATATGCATGTGCCTATAATTTTTTGAAAGATTTGCATGAGCCTATAATTTTTTGAATAAATGAAGCCTATAATTTTCAACAATATGAAGATTTGATTTTTTTCATGAGATCTTGTGTGAACGCCAGTCTCAGAAAGATATCAATTTTCATGTTTCATCGACTTAGCTGCATTTTTTGTGCATATGGCTTATGATTGTGAGATTTGTAATTTTTTGAGAGATTTGAATGAGCCTATATTTTTTTCAACATTATGAAGATTTGATTTTTTTCATGAAATCTTGTGTGAACGCCAGTTTCAGTAAGATATCAATTTTTCATGTATCATGGACTTGATGCTGCATTTTTGTGCATATGGCTTATGATTGTGAGATCTGTAATTTTTTGAGAGATATGCATGTGCCTATAATTTTTTGAAAGATTTGCATGAGCCTATAATTTTTTGGGTAAATGAAGCCTGTAATTTTTTTATGAAATCTTGAGATACCTCGTTAATTTCTAGATTATGAACATTATGAAGATTTGATTTTTTTTCATGAAGTATTATGTGAACGCTAGTTTCAGAGCACAAATGTTGAAGGTTTTGAAATCTGAGTGTTTGAGTGAGTTTTATGAAGCCTATAATTTTTGAAGAATGTAGCCTATAGTTCGATTTTTGAAATCTTGAGATCCAACGTTAATTTCTAGATTTTCAAAATATTCGAATGTTCAGACCATAGAATTGTCATTCAGAGTTCTTATGATGTATGATTGTTGATATCATGAAGATTTTAACTTTTTCGTGAAATCTTGTGTGAACGCCAGTGTCAGTAAATTATCAATTTTTCAGGTTTCATGGACGTGGGTCCACATTATTGAAATTTGTTATTTTTTTGAAGGAGTTGCATGAGCCTATAATTTTGAATAAATGGAGCCTATAATTTTTTTATGAAATCTTTAGATCCCTCGTTAATTTCTAGATTATGAACATTATGAAGATTTAATTTTTTTTTCATGAAGTATTGTGTGAAATAAAGCCTATAGTTCGTTTTTTGAAATCTTGAGAACTCTCGTCAACTTCTAGATTTTCACAATTTTTCACAATTTTCGATGCATATTTTTTGTTGAGAGCATGATATTACAATTCAGAGTTGCATTATTTTTGTACATATGGCTTATGATCGTGAGATTTAACATGTTTGAAAATAAAAAAGAAGCTTTTTCATACAATCTCATGTTTGATTTTTTAAATTTCAACACAGCAGAATTTGTGAATTTGCTGTTCATGTTTTGCATTATTTTTGTACATCTGAGTATTTTTTTTGAAAAATGAAAACTGTTGCAGATAAAATGTTGAAATGTTGAATGTTTGTGTGATATGTGTATTTCGAGCCATTTTTTTTTTGAAGTATAACGCCAGTGGCTGTTATCTTCAAGCATTAAAAGGGAAACCTAATTTTCATCGTAACCCTATTATGTGGTCCTAACCTAGTTTTATTTGTTCACAAATTTGAAAATAAAGGCAACGCCAAAGGCAGTTACTCGACAAGGCACACTTAGGAAGAAGCATCCGATTGCCTATGTTTCCCCTCTCATTGTAAAGACTGTGTGGAGTGTCGGACCACGGCGATACAAAGAGGTTGCCACTCCCTATTTTTCATTGCCTGTAGCGTGACATGGTGAACATGAGCGGTTCCTAGTATTGGCACTGTACACCACCTTACACCAATACTAAGCTGGTCTAACGACACCTCCATACTCATGCTAGCCTTTAAATTACTTTTGCCAAATCATTTTGCTGAACGAAAACATTGCCACATATCAATGTTCGGTCGTTCAAGAGGAATGTTTGTGATGAATGAAGTTTTGCACTTCGAAACCAAACTAAGAATGCAATGAGCCTAGTACATTTCACTTGTATTTCACAACGCATCTACATTCTAACATTTTTTTTTAAAAATTGCTTGATCTTGCAATATTGATTTCAATTTTCATTCAAGCTGAACTTTATAGACATTGACAAAACAACAGGCTTGCATCCTAAACCGCCGCATAAAGGACAGTGAGAAACGAATCTCGTCGACCCATGCTGGCACGAGCAAACAAATCATTTTGTCAACAGCATTTCACAAAAATGAAACATTTTAAAATGCAGTGCAAATTTTGCTCTTGTGCACACTATCAAAATGTTTACCATTTTACCAATTTATGTTCCAACCAATATCGTAATCAATATGACAAGACCAAAGCTTAATAAATTTATGAATTACAAGCAGTATTACTGCTAAAATTTTGTTCAATCACAAATGTTCCTCGGTTTCAGCCGTGACCAAGTCTGGCTGTTTCTCATAAAAAAATATAGTGAAAAACCGTTTGACTGTGGTTTCAATGAAAAAAATCGACAGACCAAAATGTAACCAATTTTATGAAAAAAATGTGTTATCTTTCGTGAACAATACTTTGGATGGCCAAAAAAAATAACAACAGTACTCACAATAGCAAACAAGACCCGCGTTACTGGGGTAAGCAAGACAGCACAAACATTAAAAGCAAACAGATAAATCAGTATTTCTCCATTTAAATTTCATTTTCGAAATGATTTACTGTATGATAAATTTTCAATGTTCATGTAAAACACGAAATACAAGTGTTGGAGAATTACTGATAAACAAAAAGCAACGGTACAAAGCACATATAATACAAACAATATTTTAAAACGAACAAGTGTGGATAGGTATCTTTTTTCAAATAAACAATGACATTTCAAATAGATCGACGAATTCTGTCTGCTGTCTTCTGTCGGATCCCCTGTGTATGGCATCTCATCTGAAAAAATGAAATGAAACGTGTAAAAGACGAAACATTCTTACATACAATAGCACATTAATGTTTACTCTGGTAAATTTTGGTTTCATTTATAACATTGGACTTGCAGTAAGTTGTAAATGCTTAGTCTCAAAACATATTAACCTTTATCTCAGTTTTGATTTACAAATGACAGAGCAGTACACTAACAACGTGCTTAAAATTATGATTTTTTTGACAACTTTTCAAATTTTTCAAAATTTTTGACTTTGGATTTTCACCACAGCGCATTTGCGTTTTAGCTATATACCTACCAAAGCGCATTTGCGTTTAAGCGATGTAGTTTTTTCACGCTGAGTACCCCCCTTATGAAACTTTTTTTTACATTGAATTTAGAACGATTTAGTTGACTCACAAAATTAGGCACACAAAGTGACGATGTACAAGTATTTTGGGGTGACGAGCTTTTTGGTTCGCTCGCCCGACCAAACAAAAACACTTTTAGTATATATATAAGTCTTTTTGTTTGGCCGGGCGAGGTAACCAAAAAGCTCGTCACCCTAAATTATTTGTACATCGTCACCTGGTTTGCTTAAATTTGTGAGTCGATTTGTCATAAAGAGAGTAAAATGTATGATAAGATGCTTAGCATCTTCAAATAATTTGACATTCATTTTTTGGTTTGACAAATAAAATGAGTAAAATTTATGATAAACTGTTTAGCATCTGTAAATAATTTGACATTCATCTTTTGGTTTGACAAATAATAGAGTGAAATGTATGACAAATGCTAAATATCATGAATCGATTCAAGACATGACATTTAGCATTTGGTTTGACATATAATAAAGTGAAATGTATGATAAACTGCTTAGCATCTGTAAATAATTTGACGTTCATCTTTTGGTTTGACAAATAATAGAGTGAAATGTTTGATAAATGCTCAGTGTCATGAATAGATTTGACACTTAGCATTTGGTTTGACAAACAATAAAGTGAAATGTTTAATAAATGCTCAGTATCATGAATCGCTTTGATATTCATCAATTTGTTTTACTAATGAACAAATAATGTCATATGGTTTGACAAAAAAGTAGATTGAAATACCATTCATTTGTGATGTTTTACACTTGTGAAATGCAGATCGAATGCATTATTTTTGTGCATATTTAATATGTAACGCATACTTAATATCATTACAAAACTTGAAACCTACAGCAATTTATGATCTGTACAATGGAGAGACTTAACCGCAAAATTAAAAGAATTGCCATTCTTGAGGCTAGACTTGCTGTACTCAAAACAGAGTTACAGTCAGAACTGGAGCAGCTGAACAACTCCAATGACATGACAATGAACTATGGTTCAAAAACATTATCACCTGTACAAACTGAGGTTGAAGACTGGGGTGACTGCGTAAGGACTTCAGAAATCATCAGCGAGGAGGACTGGGAATCTGAAGCAAACAGGCAGCCCTTCACTCTTGGTGGGACATTCTGCAAAACGAGAAAATCTACAAACTGGGAAAACAGATGCCCTGTTTGTTTCTCAAAAAACTGTGGACATAAAGTAAACAGATGTTTGTTCAGAGAAGCCGCAACTCAGTGATTTATATTCTACATTAGTGTTGTATGTACCATATAATACTGGATGAACAAGTTCAAAAACGTTTTATCATATACTACTGGATGAACAAGTTAAAAAATAAATAAGCACTTTGTATTTTACCTCGTGTTGTTTTACTTCAATGTCCCGAAACCATTTAAACGAACAACTTCCACTGAGGTCAGATCAGCCATACAGAGCTGAAAAAACAAAACATTTCTGTTGAAAAATGAAAACATCAATGAGTGAGTAAAATAAGAACAATACTTGTTCAATTTGTTTGCCACCAAAAACATGAATCTTAAATGATCTTGTTTTCCCTGCCAGATGATATACAATAAAACTTAACAATATAAGCTTCAACTCACTAATTTTCATTTACTAAATATGAACACTGGCTAATTAACTTCTATTAAGTCTTTGACCACCAAAGAATATTTGCAGTGAGTTGTAAATGCTTAGTCTCAAAACATATAAACCATTCTTTCAGTTTTCATTTACAAATAATAGAGCAGAACACTAACAATGTGCTTAAAATTATGATTTATTTGACAACTTTTCATTTTTTTCAAAATTTTTGACTTTGGATTTTCACCATAGCGCATTCGTTTTTTAGCTATATACTTACCAAAGCGCATTTGCGTTTAAGCGATGTAGTTTTTTCACACTGAGTACCCCCCTTATGAAACTTTTTTTTACATTGAATTTAGAACGATTTAGTTGACTCACAAAATTAGGCACACAAAGTGACGATGTACAAGTATTTTGGGGTGACGAGCTTTTTGGTTCGCTCGCCCGGCCAAACTAAAACACTTTTAGTATATATATAAGTCTTTTTGTTTGGCCGGGCGAGGTAACCAAAAAGCTCGTCACCCTAAATGATTTGTACATTGTCACCTGGTTTGCTTAAATTTGTGAGTCGATTTGTCATAAAAAGAGTAAAATGTATGATAAATGCTTAGCATCTTCAAATAATTTGACATTCATCTTTTGGTTTGACAAATAATATAGTGAAATGTATGACACATGCTAAATATCATGAATGGATTTGACACTTAGCATTTGGTTTGACAACTGAAAGAGTGAAATGTATGACAAATGCTAAATGTCATGAATCTGACACATAGCTGTAATTTTGCTACCATAATGTGAAATAAGTTAAAAGAGCAAAATCAAATCATGTTGGTTCAGTGTTTCAGTATTTAAAGTACCAAGATGAGTTAACTTTACTGTTCATTGTAAATTTGAGATTTGTTTCTGATGAAATTTGGTGAAATTACTTACTTGTTATTGACAAAGCAGAACACACTGCATATTGGGTGAGCTTCAGGTTATATAGGCTAGGTTACTCCTCACAACTCTGAAACAAAACATTTTATTAACAAAACTGCACATATTGATTGTTAGTTTTTTACTTTTTTCATTCCATTAAAAGCATGGCTAAGTGCACATTTCATCCACATCAACAATGTTGAAATAATCCTGAAAACAAAATACTTCCTACATACAAACAGAAACAGAAAAACTGTTCACATGCAGAAGGTATTATGTTCCCAACATTTCTTATCATTCACAACAGGAACAAAATTATGCATTTATGGCATTGGTAGATATCAAACACAAACTGAAAATTTATCTAATAGCAGTTCAATGTAATAAATCAAACACAGTGTCTGTTATTAGATAAATTATCAGTTTATAAAAATTATTCCAAGCATATTTCCAAACAGACTAAGCACTGAGATTATGATATGACAGTTCAATTCATGGAATTAATTTTCAGCGATTTTACTTACTTGTAAATGTACTTTCTTGGGTACTGCCTTCAACCATTTTGATCACCAGCTTTCTGACACACAGGACGACTGCATCTGAACTGCCGTCTCTGGTTTAAAAAAAATAATTTTCAACATATTTTTCAAACAAAGAAATAGAAGAAGATATTTATCAATCTTGCATGATTTGTCATTTCTTATTTCTGTCAGTTTGGTCCCTAAACAAAGTTAAAATCATTCAAAATATGACATAAACAAGACAAGAGATATGAATTAACACTGCTTACTATGTTTTTCAACATATCTAGCCGAGAATTAAAGTTTCTAAAATCGGCTTCGAGAATGTTCGAAACATTCTAAAACGAGCTGGGAGCAATTTCTTTTGACATGAGTTTTTACGTAATTCAATGCACACATCGACAAAACTTGTTGGTAATATGATACATCATATATTTAGACACAATTTCTCATAAAACTTTTAAACATTCATGTCATACTTACCGCAGGAAAGCTGGAAATACGACCTTCACAATTTATTTTTCAAGATGGCCGACCAGCGCACAGCGAGAACTCTGCAATATGACGTCATACATATCACGTCATATCATTCCATGAATTGCATTATTTATTTATTTTTTAAACTTTTACGAAAATAAAGAAAATACACTCATTAAAAATAATTTAAAATTATCTTAATCATGTATTATGTATCGTTTTATGAAATTAAACAATAGGAAAAAAAAGTTTGTTCATTTTCAGAAAAACGAAATCGAAAGTAGAAAATATTTTCTGAAATTGGAAATGTTTAAAACCTCGTAAAATCATTTATATCTCTTGTATATGCATAAACCCGGCTTGATTCAATCGCGAACACATTATAGAAACTATAACTACCAAGGTCGTACCTTCAAACACAGAAAATATCCCAAATTTTACACACAAAGAGTATTGTTTACATGGTTCAACCGTATCCAAGTGAATACGACAGACAACACTTTCCCTTATAATAATCAGCTCAGTATAGCTTGTACCGAAAATCGTAACATTATTCTGTGATCGTTTTACTTTATTTCATGTTTTATTTTGCTTAAGTATCGTACTTTGTAGCATTTTACGATACATTCTGTGTATCTTTGAGGAGTTATGCATAGCGATTTGCACATATATATATGACTATATGACCATTACTCGTTTGATAACTATGAGCAAGCATAGTTGTTCTTGAAGCTTAAGTGATTCCAACTAGATTACTATAGATAAACACAATAAAATACGAACAGTTCATACATTTTATTTTGTTACTAATCATTGTCTGTTCATCACTCAATTTATTGTTAAAACTGTTTTGGCACAAATTGCCTCCCACGCCTGGCGAAGAACTGGCGAAGTGCTTCGTGATTCTCATTTCTCTCTAAGTCTCTGCTACTGAGCTTTTCAACACGCTTGTAACAGCACATTTTGTCAACACTCGACAAGTCTTCTTGCAGCAAACACATCAAACAGGGGTACAGTTCAGGGCACTGATGGCTTGGGGCTCTCTGTTCTGCTTTCTGTTCAGCCTCTCCGTTTTTGAAACAAATCAAACACGGATATAGTTTCGGACACGTGTGGATTTCAATTGCCATATTGATGTTTGCATTCAATTGCACACTGTCCATGTTTTTCTGTTTTGCATCAGACCTTCTGAGCAACTTCTTCAAACACGTTTTGATGATTTTCTTGATTCCCATAATTTGTATATATACTAGATCAGTAGGTTTTGACAAGTATGACATGAGAAGAAAAGATAAGTTTATATATGAACTATATTCGTTCCACTCATTGCATTATTTTAAGCCATGGACCATGCAATCTACAATGCTAGGTACAGTGCTTGCTACTATGTTACTATGCTTCTATTTTTCAATCGAGATAAAACAAACAATCAAATTGCATTTCAACGCATTTATTCAAAGTTAAAACATCAAAACAATTGTTTGAACCTTTTCATTCGGAAAGCACTTAATGAAGTATCATCATGTTTGAGCGGATTGAAAACTAATGTCAATTCTTGTTTTCGCTCACAAAAATACTTGGTTCAATTTCGTCAATTTTTACTTCCTCGTCTACGGTCTCAATGTCTTCAAAATTATCACTATCATAACAGTAACCGTCACAAACGCAGCAATTTCTCATATAACAAACTGCCCCGTCTGGGTTGTCATCTTGCATGGATTCGATTTCGCTCGATTTTTGTTCTTCAGCATCTCGCAAATAATCTTCTGCCATCTCCATCATTTTTTCATATTCATTGATATCATTCATGGGTTGCTGAGAACAAGATTCGCTTTTTTGCTCGTTTTCACTTGTATTCTCACAAGGTGTTGTTTGCTGTGTCGATGCTTGACTGGACATAATTGTTTGAGAATGTGTATGACAAGTAACA
Organism: Mya arenaria; assembly: GCF_026914265.1. Classification (NCBI taxonomy): domain Eukaryota; kingdom Metazoa; phylum Mollusca; class Bivalvia; order Myida; family Myidae; genus Mya; species Mya arenaria. The sequence continues at coordinate 32,025,709 of NC_069131.1, forward strand.
AATTTCAAGCCTTATAATATGAAAAAAATAATGCGTTGTCTCCAACTATCTATTGAGTGGAGACTAAAGACGGAGATGGGGACAGAGTAGTTATATTAGTAATTGTTATTTTAATTTTCAGGAAATAAACATCTCGTAAAGACATTTATCTTTAAAATTTCTTTAGTGTTTTATCATTTCTTTTTTCGGTGTTGATGTGGAAGAATTTCTACAACATTTGCATTGACACATTTCTCGATCATAACTTTTCAGTCTATTGTCTATAATATTCCACACGCACCATCGATACGTTGGAAATTTCTTCAAACATGGAACATCATTACTGAAAACTATCACTACTGGTGGATCAAACTCTTTACTTTCATATTTCGTGTTGTCGAAACTCCCATATTTGAGTTCAATGATCTCGTAGGTAATGTGTTCCTTGCGACTTCTAAACAAATCAGATACTACGTACGACTGTCCTTTGTCCATGTATTTGATATCTACACTTCTACCATTGCTGAATATATATCCACCTTCATACTTTTCCATAAGTTTACCTTTGTCCATGCCTGCTAAAGCATCCTGTACACGATTCAATATGTCATAATACGTATATGTATCTTCATATTCGGCTTCAATTTCCTTGAAAGAATCACCAGCAGAATCATCATCAGAACAATCACCGTTACAGTATTCGATTACAACACGCTCGAAATAATCATCATCAGAATGAGTGGCTGATTGGCTCGACATAATTGTTTGAGAGTGTGTATGACACTAATCTTAACAACAGTCATTATATCATAACAAAGTAATTCACTTTTTGTGTGTTTTCTTTCCACGATATATAACACTTACAGTGAACTAGCTCACAATACAAACATGACGGACATAAGCAACCTTAATTTACAAATAACCGGCTTCGTAGCGAGACTATGTATGGGTGATAACAAGCACGAGTCTACGTTCAAAGAAATCGTCTCAATACTTGACAATATCGAAAAAACTTTTCTGCAAAACAAACTAGAAACGACCGAGTATCGCAAGAAATGTGGCGCACTACAGCAAAAGGTGTTTAGGTTGATCAGAGAGAACGATCGGTATAAGCAAACTCATGTGCACAACTCGAATACGGACGATAGTCAACTATTGCAGGACGAAGTTACACGCTTGACATTGAATCTGTCACAGCTGACTGCGGAAAACAATCAGCTTAAGCAAAATAACACGGCATTGGAAGACGAAGTTTTGCGCTTGAAATCTCAAACAGACAACCTGCAATCCTTAGACGAAGCTGCCTGTATGGAACTATTCAACGAAAACACTCAAGATTTTTCATGAATTACTTTACTTCTGCCACTTACAAGTGAATATTACGAAGTTCAATAAAAAGCAATTTCAAAGCATTCGTTTTTTATGTTAATATTTTGTTATCCTAAGTCTTAGAAACGCAAATCTCAGTACGTTTTGCTTAAACTGTTCTCTTGCGCTTTGCTTGATTCTGGCCAGATAATCTTTTCCTTCTGAGTTACCCAATCTTTTGTAGTAACGTTTAATGTTTCTTCTATTCATTTTTCGTGCCGGGTGGTTTATCCAACAAGCGGGACAAAAGCCGTTGTATTTATCAAAACAGCTTGGACACGCGGAATGTTCGAATGCACATTGTTTCATAACGAGCAAGCGATAGTCAATGTTACTGTAGCCACCGCACCAATGACAAGCTCTGAAACGTTTTCCGAGTCTCTTATCATACGAAATACATTTTGAGTTTTTTTTACCGTTGTTGTGAGCCATACTTTATTTAAAAGGTTCAAAAATATTTCACTAATATAGTGTCAAGTCAATTTCATTCAGTTTATGTAATTCAAATGTTTTGACAACAGTAACATGGCAAGTCTTAACCGTTGGTGACACAATAAACTATTGTCTATATTTGCTGCGTTTTACACATTTACGAAAACACAAGACAAAGAATATTTCATTTTTTCATGTTTATTTTACAATTGAATCGTTATCTACAAAAACTTGAAACATCATAACACACTAAATGTCTCCAAAGTCATGATACTCAGAGTCCCCAGGTTCATTGTTCATAAATACGGTTTTATCGTTTCCCACATATAGCCTATGTGCTTCAACAGAAAATCGTCTAGAATCTCAGGTTCAGCATAATCGTAACGGTGTCTCAGTGCTATCCACGCTTCTTTCGTCTCACAATACTTGATCTCTCTGTATTTTTCAACGCACCTCCTGATCTGGTCTGCCTCATATTTTGACTCCTGAATAGTGTATATTTGTTCAAGTATTTTCGCAACTTTATCATGATCCAAAGGGGAAGCCGGCGAAGAATTTTCAAGATCATCGCTAAAATTCCCATCCTCGATATCGTCATCATCTGAAAGGACAACAGCTGTAGCTTCATCTTTTCCTTCCCATGCCTTGAACCTCTTCCTTATCGGACTAGCAGGTGGAGTAAGAACGTCTGCTTTTACTTTTACTGCGCTGAATTCTTTCTCATCCATGCTCACATCCATACAAGACTCTGCCGCATCTCGCAAATTGTCCTTGTCAAACATACCAACTCTCATCGATTCGGTTTGCTGGGGGGAGGTATTGCTGTATTCTATTTTCTGTCTTTTTACAATGTTATCCATCTCACCATTTTCCACTTTTCTTTTCATTCCCGCATTGGAACTGGAATCGTTTAAATCCATCTGCGGTTTGAACATTTCATAATAATTCATGAACATTTCCTTATCCAACATATCAACACTCATCGATTCGGTTTGTTGCGGTAAGGTATTGCTGTTGTCTGATTTCTGTGTTTTTACGGTGTTAGCCATCTCATCCATCTCACAGTTCATGGCATTGGAATCATTCAAATCCATCTTCTGTCTGTACAATTTACAGTCGTCGCACTGGCAGTCCTCAACTTCGTAAAACTTACAGTCATAATAATTCAATCTGAAAAACTTACAGTCGTCACACTGGCAGTTGTTTGTCATGATCTCTTTGCAGTTTGGTTTTGCCATGATCTCTTTGCAGTTTGGCTTTGCAGTATTTTGCAATGTTTTGCAGTCTTTTGCTTTTATACCCTTTTGAACTTTGCATTACAAAAAGGCGAACATCAACACGTCACTTTTGAACTTTTCCCTTGTGCTTTTCTTAATGGTGGCGAGGTAATCATGCCTCATCTCTCTCAATAACCAGTCGTTAGTTTCTATTTTACCCAATTTCTTGTAGTATCGTTTCCTTTCCTTAATGTGTGCTAACGCAACTGGATGGTTCAACCAACAAGCAGGACAAGAGCCATTGTATTTATCGAAACAGCTTGGACACGCGGAATGTTCGAACACACAGTTTTTCATAACGAGTAGGAGATAGTCAATGTTACTGTAACCACCACACCACTCACAACATCGAAAACGTTTTCCGAATCTCTTATCATACGAATAGTTTGACGTGTTTGACATGTTTGACATGTTTGACATGTTTGGATCTGTATCGGCTGTATCGGCTGTCATAGTGTATGTTTGTGTGTTTGTATGTGTGCATGAGTTCTTTGTAGCCACCACAAATAATGGAATACAGAAAACGGGGGTGAAAATAAGGGGGGGGATTTTCAACAAGGGGGGGGGGGCCTTTTCTATCAGCCTATTTCCCCAAGTCCATTCCATTTCCATTTTCATTTTTCAAACATCAAAACAAAACTTCACAGTTTGCTCTGTGTAAACGCGCAGTTGGCTGTGGTTTGGTCCCATCCGATGTAGCCATTTAATGCCATCACAATAGAGCCTGTACTCTGCCTGTGATTTTCTTCCGACACATGGAACAATTTGACAGGATGTTGGCACACACTCTGCAGCAAAACAGATGCCCACAAGGCAAAAGTACCATGTCTACGAGACCGTCAAAACAAATTTTGCACTGTCTTCGTTCATCAAGGTTTGTGTCTTGCTCATGGTTTTCAGATGGTTCGTGCTTTACATTCGTTTCGAGCAAAATGTTACAAATGTCATTGATTTCATAACTCTTTTCACTGCCGTATGTTCTGCGAAAGACCAGTTTGGCGTTACTAATATCCTCGATGCGAAACCCAAATTCAAGTAGGATTTTGTCAATATTTTGTTGTTCTGAAATGCATACCAGAGGTACATTTCTTGTTTCAAATCCAGCAGCAAAGGGACATTCGGGGCTGAAACGATAATGAACATTTGGGATTCGGTCTTCTGGCTTCCAGTCAGAAAAACATTTTCGACAAAACACACACTGAACGCGATCCCCAGTGTGTTGGTAAATGAATCCATTTTTTGCCAACTCTTCTTGACTTATCACAGATTTCCAATCTCTATACGTTTCGAGTCGTGCTGACTCGCTGAAAAATTGTCTGTAAAAGGGATCAGGATCATATGCATCGTCATCTTCTTCGTTAATAAGATCTTCAGATTCCATGTTATGTGTTAACTTACAATTGGGGAAAAAACGTGCATGTTCATTTTCTGGGACTTCTCCTCGCTCCCACGAGTGTAAATGATTTCCGCAAAAATAACAAGTTACTTCATCACGAAAACCGGTAAAAAATAATCCTGCTTTTGCCAAGTCAACTGGATCAATGAAATCGATCGACCAAGTACTATATGTTGCTAATCGAGCAGTGAAATTATCATATTCTTGATGTTTTGGAATCGATACTTGTTTGAAAGAATACTCCATTGTAACAAATGATACGTTCTGTTTATAGCCATATATATATATAGTGTTATTTTTCTCTCTTCATCATCTGATAATGAGACAAAACCGAAATATCAGGTTTATTGGTTTATTATGTTTGAAAATCACAAATAATGGAAAAACAACAGATTTGTGAATAATATCAAAGCCATGGAAATTTATCAGGGTATGAACCTCCTACTTTGCGTAGAGCAATGTGCTCTGCGAGTTGACTGATTGATTGAGGATAGTCAGGTTGTTGAGCCTTAAGCTTCCGTGATTCTTTATATGCTTTTTTCATATCGAGATATTGGTACAGATACTTCAATTGACACATACGATTGACAATCCATTCTGGAGTTTGTTCTTTGATTTCCCCTCTGATATACCTCTGACAGAGAGTACTGTCGTCTCGGAGCTCGAGGCCACTCTGAGATAAAAGATATCTCAGATGTGAATGTCTCTGTTCTTGTCTCTGTTGTGATTTAGCTTGGCGGATAGCGATGCGTTTTTCTCGTTTATGCTTTAATATTTTCAAGATCTCGGTCGGGTCATCAGAACCATATTTCTTACTCACTATTGCCTGTATATCATCTCGATTGTATAGTTTTTGTGACGCGGACTTGACGAATGGTACTTTCAAAAGGTCTGTCACAGAAAGGAAAAAGTCTTGTTTAGCTTTGGTAGCACACACATATTTATCATCATCGAACTTAGGCTTCAACGATTTTACATTTGTTTTCACCTCGGACCTGCGAACTTCATTTTGTCTCTTTTCCCTTTGAGGTAATTTACTATTTTCAAATATCACTAATCCTCCATTGCTACAATGCATTTTGCTCTTCACTGGTCTTTCCTTCGCTGGTTCGATATGTGCTTTATCTCCTACATCTCTTTTGACGCCAGTGAAGGTTTTTCCGCTTCCCTGGTAGTAAATATAACCTCGTAACCGTACTGCATTATCTCCAATTACTTTGCAAATGATGATATATTTACATTTAATATCTTTTAGTTTTTTTAAATCATCTTCGTTGTAATCGTTCATTGTAAAGCAATATCCTCTTTTTTGTGTCATTCTGATTACAATTGACAATCAAAAGCAATTGCACTAGCCTTACATACCATTTCTGTTAAATACTTTTTGAATAACAAACATAATTCATATCATAATTTATTTCACACCAATGTGACACTTAGCATTTGTCATACATTTCACTCTATTATTTGTCATTCCAAATGATGAATGTGAAATCGATTAATGACACTGAGCATTTATCAAACATTTCACTTTATTTATTGTCAAACCAAATGCTAAGTGTCAAATCGATTCATGACACTGAGCATTTGTCATACATTTCACTCTATTATTTGTCAAACCAAAAATTGAATGTCAAATTATTTGAAGATGCTAAGCATCTTATCATACATTTTACTCTTTTTATGACAAATCGACTCACAAATTTAAGCAAACCAGGTGACGATGTACAAATAATTTAGGGTGACGAGCTTTTTGGTTACCTCGCCCGACCAAACTAAAAGACTTATAGATATACTTTAAGTCTTTCAGTTGGGCTGGGCGAGGTAACCAAAAAGCTCGTCACCCCAAAATACTTGTACATCGTCACTTTGTGTGCCTAATTTTGTGAGTCAACTAAATCGTTCTAAATTCAATGTAAAAAAAAGTTTCATAAGGGGGGTACTCAGCGTGAAAAAACTACATCGCTTAAACGCAAATGCGCTTTGGTAAGTATATAGCTAAAAAACGAATGCGCTATGGTGAAAATCCAAAGTCAAAAAATTTGAAAAAATTGAAAAGTTGTCAAAAAAATCATAATTTTAAGCACATTGTTAGTGTACTGCTCTATCTTTTGTAAATCAAAAGTACATCATCCAATATGAATAGAGTATTCGTCCATTTGTAGATCAACTTGAAAAAATGTCCAAATGTAAACCATCACAACTCATTGATGTTTCACTTTATTTTTTGTCATGCCAAATAGCCACAGATTGTCTCATCATTATCAATATGAAGATTTTATTTGTTTTCAAATCTTGTGTGAACGCCAGTTTCATGGACTTGATACAATGAGTAAAATCTTTGAAAATAAAAATTGAACATGAACATTTTGTATTTCATTAAATTTTCAGCACATAAAAAAAATCAAAGGACTGAAAGCAATATGACAATGTTACTTGTTTTTAAATCTTGTGTGAACGCCAGTTTCATTGACTTGACACAATGAGTAAAATCTTTGAGAATAAAAATGGAATATGAACATTTTGCATTTCATGAAATTTTCATCTCCTTGAAAAAACATGCAGATCATCAAGGTTTATCTGACAGAAAAATAGAATGAGATACTATTCATTTGTGAAAATTAAGAAATCGTCGCGAATGAATAAATCATTTTTTTCATTAGTAAAACAAATTGATGAATATCAAAGCGATTCATGATACTGAGCATTTATCAAACATTTCACTTTATTATTTGTCAAACCAAATGCTAAGTGTCAAATCGATTCATGACACTGAGCATTTCTCATACATTTCACTCTATTATTTGTCAAACCAAAAGATGAATGTCAAATTATTTACAGATGCTAAACAGTTTATCATAAATTTTACTCATTTTATTTGTCAAACCAAAAGATGAATGTCAAATTATTTGAAGATGCTAAGCATCTTATCATACATTTTACTCTCTTTATGACAAATCGACTCACAAATTTAAGCAAACCAGGTGACGATGTACAAATAATTTAGGGTGACGAGCTTTTTGGTTACCTCGCCCGGCCAAACAAAAAGACTTATATATATACTAAAAGTGTTTTTGTTTGGTCGGGCGAGCGAACCAAAAAGCTCGTCACCCCAAAATACTTGTACATCGTCACTTTGTGTGCCTAATTTTGTGAGTCATCTAAATCGTTCTAAATTCAATGTAAAAAAAAGTTTCATAAGGGGGGTACTCAGCGTGAAAAAACTACATCGCTTAAACGCAAATGCGCTTTGGTAAGTATATAGCTAAAAAACGAATGCGCTATGGTGAAATTCCAAAGTCAAAAATTTTGAAAAATTTGAAAAGTTGTCAAATAAATCATAATTTTAAGCACTGTGTTTGTGTTGTGCTCTATCATTTGTAAATCAAAACTGAGAGAATGGTTAATATGTTTTGAGACTAAGTATTTACAACACACTGCATACACGATGTACAAACATTTTATTCATAAAAAAGTAAAACACATAATTCAACCAACAACTCCTCAGTCAAAAATGTAGCTTGAGTCCTTTGTAATTGATGTTACTATTGCAACAAAAACCATCCTTGCAGAAGCGGTTGGTCTTGTAGGTTTGTAGTCCATATTTTGATTGAAATAAAACACATAATTGGTGTTTCGAAGTATCAATGTAGCAATCTCGGTAAGTCCATGTATCATTTGCAATATCTTTTATAACTGTGTTCAATTCAGCACACTTTAGAAGTCTGTTTGATTGATCAGATCTATACAAATTATCTCTCTGAGATTTTATCGCAAGAAGTGCTTGTTCATGAATGTCCTGTATTCGTCGATCTAAAAAGTGTACCATATTTGTAGGGTAGAGTTCACTTCCAAACCGCTGCAGTAAATGTTGGGCAATTTTCAATCTTGAGAAGACGCTGAATTTTGTAAGGAAGTCGAGTTTGATTACCGAATAATAGGCTGTGGCTGCCATGTCAGCTGTACATCTATCGGAAAAAAATATCTTGTTTGCGTATCCCTTATGTAAATGATCCCGCTCACTAACATATTCCTCAGCTAGGAGAAAATCTGAATCGTATCCATCGTTATGAAATTTGATTCTGACAATTTTCTGTGTCAACGCACTGTCAAGCGTAATTTCGATGGATTTCACATGTGTTGGTGTAAATTCTATGGGTACAAAGTGTTCCTGGCGCATTTCAACCAGAAATTCATATCGCATATCACCGTGTTCGTTTACGATATTGGCAATCTCAGAAGATTGAATTTCCTTAGGTAAGGTATAATCGCTAAATATGTGATATACCATATCTTCGATAGGAATGTGTCGTTCTTGATTAAAGTGTCTGGCTAACATAATGTCAATAAAAGTAACGATACAAAGTAATTCTGCAAGCATTTATTTTTTCAAAAATAATACAATAATCTTATCGGAATAGTAGCTCTGGGCAAGTTAATTCAATTGCCATAGCAAGAATGTCTACAGTTGATTTTCCGTCTAAGGATTCATCAAATAAGTCTAACCACCATTTGTTGTCATCATCCCGGTTACCACAATATTGTGTGTCATTGTCGTTTAAGTCATTTTCGGAATGTTCCACGCACTCCTTCTTTATGTGTGTGTGGTTCGCAGTATCCGACGAATACTCTGCTAACATCTGAATTACCGATTGTTCAAGAGGAATTTCTGTGTTTAGCGAGGTAGCGTTATTTAGCCATTTCTTCTCCTGGGTACCACAATCTTGTATGTCATTGTCATTTGAGTCATTTTCGCAATGTTCCACGCACTCCTTCTTTATGTTTGTTTTAGTCGCAGAATTCGACGAATCTTCTGCTAACATCTCAATCACCGATTGTTCAACAGGAATTTCTGTTTCTAGCGTGATAGCATTTTTTCGCCATCTCTTTGGTAGTTTGGATTGATCTCGTGGCGCTTCCACATGCTTTCGTTTTCTGTTGGGTTTAGCATTCGATAATATTCCTTTGCCGTCATTTATAAGTTGCGTTTCCAGAGTAAGCGCATCTTGGAACTGTGCAAACATTGGGTGTAGTGCAAACAAACACTCAAGTGCTTGGCAAAGGTTTGAGTGAAGACATCCAAACAAAGGCTTCACAACCATGCCACTATTTTCTATAACCTGAAGGCGAATTCCTATCCGACTTAGTATTCCACTAGTTTGAATCTTCCTGAATGCATATGTTAGCTCTTTCTGTGTACATACAAGATGAAAATTTTTACTGGGTAAAATGTTTTTTCGATGCATAACATCTATGATGTCCGATTCTGTACAGTTCAGTGTCCTTATCAGAGCGACGAAATATGTGTTTAGGCGAAGTCTGATCTGAGTTCTCTCCAGAGATTGGTTGTTTGATTTAACTCCATAAATCCTACTGTAGTCTTCAAGGGCTGCGAACTCGGTTACTGGTATGATGCAAATTGGAATGCTCGTTCGCACCTCTTTGTCTACCCTTCTGCTCAGATTTGTATTTTCCAGAGTGTCTGTGAGTTTGCTGAAATCCATTGGAGAAAGCTTCTTCAAAATGTTGAAATACGACCAGTCACTTTGTTCGTTCTTGAATATTTCATCTATGTATTTTTCAAAGGCTTCCAAGGTAGGTTCTGTCAAAAAGAGATGCTGGGCTGTTGGGATGTAATCCAAAAAATCATATGGACTGTTCGTTATCGACGTGAATCGAAAACCTTCGATATCGGTGAAAGGACATGTTACATTGAACATGTTTTTTCGTTGATGGCCAGCCCCTTCAAAGTTTCTTTTCTTTCGTATAAATGTTTCACACAAAGCATGTAGGTCTGGGTTGACAAGTTGAAAAGTCATCGTGAAATGAACAAAAATAATGAATGTGTCGCCCTTATATACTCAAAAATGCATGCGCGCGCACCAATCAAATGTTATACATATAGTCGTACAAACAAATCAACCTCTTAAAATGATGTCATTTGCTACTCATACTTCAATCGTCACGCTTGACAACAAAACCAAACAATCTTTAATTGACGAAATTGATTATCTTAATTTAGGTAAAAGCATATCAGCTAAAAAATGGATCTGTGTTTTATGTAAGAAAAGTGAAGTCAACGTATTCTGTAAGAAATGTCGTTATAGATTCGCCTGCCGATATTGTTTTTTAAATTCTATGTTGAAGGGTGAGACATTTACTTGTAACACATGTAAGGATCCGTCAGGGCTTTTATAATGCAACACGGAATGATTCTGAAGAATATATTTATGAAGGTACAAGATACAATCTAGCAAAGATAAAAATGTCAGCAGAAAGCCAAATTGATCTAGCTTATTTTTGTAACCAATCATTTGAAAATGCTGAAAACTTCAAGTTTGAAATGTCGAATGAACAACAACCACAATATGTTGCTGTACCGATTCCTGATGAAAGCCATTCCGTTAGTCAACAAACAGTTGAACAGACAAAGCGTAAGAAAAAACCAACCACTGGACGGGCCATTAAGAAACCTAAGACCGATGATATCTCAGCACATTTTACACCCGAAATCGGCAATCCAGAGTCGATGCAATCTCAACAGTTTGCTCAAGATCAACAACTGTATCAACTACATAACGAATATTTGAAAAAAATACAGTCCTTGACGCCGGAGAACAATCAACTGACATCGGAAATCATAAAGATGATAAAAGAATTGCGAGATAAACTTAAATTTTCATGCTGTCAGATTTGTAAGAAAACACCAGATACGAAATCCACTAAGACTCATGGGTGAAAAATGTGGACACAAGTTTTGTTGTGGTCCGTGTGCGAGTGAATATCTGAAACAAAATGCTTTCTGAAAGGATCATATATGTATTGTTTGTAGACAGGAAAGCAAAATAGTATGTTGTAAATGATTCCAGTTTACAATTTCAATTACGATGTGTAAATAAATTGAGTTTAACAGTTTTATGCTTTGTTATCAATATCTGTAATTTGAATGGCCTGAAGGTTCTTGTTCAAAGTACTTGTTTGTGTAAGCGCGTACAGACAAAGTTGTCCCGCAGATGGAACAATATAGTGAGCTTCTAAATCTTCTGCATACGGATAATCTGACTCTCTCTCCATTGGTTTGTCGCGTCGAAATAAAGTTGATTTTCGGCTAATCGTTTAGTGACTTTAAAGTCTCGAACTGTCCGATTTATATCATACTGAAATTTCAAACGACCGTTAGCTGTTGTTTGATATAAATGACTCGCTTGCGGGGTGTTATTGTGACTTAAAACGACAAAAATCTTTTCATCACCATTTTCGGTCTGAAGGGAAATTGCAACATGTTCTAAAGAAGTAAGTTCGTCTGCAAAATCATTAGAAGGAGATATTTAAAACACAAGTTGGTTAAAAATATTGTTAGATTGAGTTAGCATGACATTTTGTAAAAACCGAATTCGCCTGCAAAATCGTTCTATTGAGCTAACATGAGCTTCATGAAAATTGTCTGCCTGCAGTATCCTTCATTACCTTGATTTAACACTACATGAATATTCGCCTGGCAATTCATTTTTGACCATTTTTTCCAGAAAATGCATCTCAAAAACGCTGATTTTATATTTATTGTACCTCTTAATACCGAAATTGCAGAAAGATATAAAGTAAAGTATAATGCCATATTCTGGTTTTAGTGCGGAGCTAACCTACGTTGTACAGTCAAGAACTATTAAGAAAAGCGACTCCTTAACAACTCGGCCACAATGACTGATTTGACATTGATGGGTATTTCACCTTTATCGAACACATAGGCAAAATCGCGTGATACTGTGATAAACCAATTACGCAAAAAAACTTGGTGAATGTTGTTTCTAACGTTTTCCAAAATTATGGTCTTCAGAGTCAATACATGTTTTATTGAACTAATATTAAAATTTGTTTTGAATATCTTAGTTTTAACTCTCCTAACGATTTGTCTCACTCTTTTTGTAATATCATTTCCGTAATATGTACATTTTACAAACAATGAACTGGGCCATATAACACGAGAATAGTACAAACATAATGTCACCTTATAATAATCTAAATAGCAACCTTACCAATTTCAAGATTGTCTTCTGTCAAGATAGGCGTCCTTTCATTTCCGGACCAATTTGTTGATGGACTTTGGTAATTGGGCATTCCTATGACGGTGACAGAGTGATAATTGTCGGTGTCCCCCTTAGCGTTCTCTGCTCGGGTGGTTCCTGGGGAAATGAATGTTTCAATAATTTTACTCTTAATTGTGTTATTAGCATTTATTTCTTTATATTGGATCAACACTTAAGTGACAATTATCTTTAATTACAGATTGGTCCGTGTTCACATTGGTCGATATATCATTTGTTTAAAAAAAGAGAAGGAAGTTTATATATATACTAAGTTACTCTCTTGGACATTGTTGTGCGGGTGTGTAATTTTGTATTGTTAGGAAAGCCGGAGCGCCCGGAGAGAAACAGTGTGTTGGTCTTGAAGACCACCAACTAAACATTGTATTTTAAAGTTATACAGGTGAATAATCATTGTCAAGGCATAAAAATCTCTTATTAGAACATTAATGGAAAATAAACGTACCGAATAAAATCATAATTACTGCTCTACATTCAAACACCATTAATTATTAGCTCACACTAAAAATCATTACTAACTAATAGTTCATACGTACTTCCATTGTTCACCTTGGCGTACATCTCCAACACGTTCTCAGGTTCTTTTTCATGTGCTTTGCTTATAATTTTCAAATTGACTCTTCTGAAATAACATCGTCATTTTGTTTTAGTAAATGTTTACAATTGTTAGAATAAGTTATAAAGAATGATAAACTGATGCGTACAATTAATTTCCCTTATGACACACATATATATTTAGTTTATTACCTTCGTCGAAGAAAAAACAGTCCAACAACCACAATGGCAGCAAGAACTACAACTCCTCCGGCAATACCAACACCAAGTGCTGCTATTGACCAGTTTTGTTTTTCTGTTTCAATAACTGCGGACGTTCCAAGATTGAAATGAAAGATCAAACGTTCATAGAATAACGAGCAAAATAGGTACATACTTTTTGGCAAAATACTCTAGTTATCTTGCACAAATACATTATTTTGTATTAACGAGATATCACTTTAAGTATTGCGCAAAATACACCATCAAGTCAGGTATCGTAAAGACAAAGTATACTAGAAAATAAAAAAAAATAAAAGTTCTTTACCTTGAGGACAAAATCTCCCCTTGTATTCGGTTTGGCAGCCGTAAAAACACATTCCCGTCTTTTCGCAACAAATCGTTTTGTTTTCATTTGGTGTACAATGCTCATCACAGGTGTTTTCACATTGCTTTCCAAACGTATTTATAATGCATCCATTTGTACAATTTCCATAAATGTCACACATGGAGTTTTCACAGGTATTGCTACATTCAATTTTACAGGAAGGTCCATATTTTGTATTGTTATTGCATTTTGAACACGATCCATCTGCTTGATCGCAATATAAACATTCTGGATCACACTCTTCGTCACATGTTTGATTCCAGTACCCTTGATTGCATCCTTGAAGACATCTTCCCGAAGACGGATCGCATTTATTATTGATGCAATGCAAATTACATTTGTTACATTGTCCATTAATGTGTGGAAAATACCCCCTTCTGCAAGTTTCTGCAACTAATGTTATCAAACGTCTTTGTACAGGAAACACAGTCATCAATACTGCACAAACAACACTCATTATCATTTGCATAATATGAAATATTTGTGCAAGAGTTGCAACCTACCGAATGTACGCAAATATCAGTTCTACATGTACACTGTTTTTGTGTATTCGAATATCCAGCTTTGCATTCGGAACATGAATCATATTGGTCACATACTTGACACGATTCCGGGCAGGTGCTTCCACATGACTTTCCGAAATATCCGTGTTTGCATGTAAAACACGATCCGTCTTTATTTCTGCAAGTATTGCTCTTGCAACCATCTGGGCATTGTTTTTTACAGGATTCCCCAAAGAACCCGCCATTGCATGAAACGCAATTTGTCTCGTTTTTGCATGTATTACACATCTTAGGACAGCTTTGCTCACACATCGGACCATATTGTCCGGGCACACACTCATGGCAATACCCTGATGCTTTTGATTTAATAAATTTATTGTTTTTGCATTGGCATCTACCTGATTTGGTATCACAACTGCCATTTATACAGCCTTTCCCGCATTTGTGTTGACAATAATCACCATAAAGTCCAGGTTTACAACGTTGACAATTCAAATCCCAAGTACATGATAGACAGCTACTTCTACATGGCTCTCTGCACATGTATCCAAAGTATCTATCGTCACACGTGTCACATCTATCCCCTGCCCAACCTTCTTTGCATTTGCAAGATCCGTCGACAGGATTGCATGTTCTTAAGCAGCCTAAGGAACACTTATGTGAGCAGTAGATACCATAGTATCCTGCGATACATTGGTCACAATAATGCCCAGTATAATTTGCATTGCATTGGCATAAAGCTATCGTTGAATTACAACTGCCGTGTATGCAAGTTCCTTTACATTGAAACTGACATATATTTCCAAAACGACCATCCGTACAGGAAGTGCACTGTGTAGACGTAGTGCACGATATACAGTTATATGGACATGGTGAACAAAGGTTTGACTCTAGGAAATATCCTTTAATGCAACCAATACAGTTTTGGGAATTAGTACATGTGCACCCTAAAATACATTCATGACATACTCCTTTATTTGAATAGTATCCAGGTTTGCAACTTGTACATCCTTTTAGGTTATCACAATGAACACAATTTGCATCACAAAGGCAAGAGGGTCCATAATAGCCTTTGTCGCATGCAGTACAACCAAGCTTTATATTACAACTGGTACAATTGTCCCCGCAGTATTTTTCGCAATTGGAGCCATAATACCCCTTATTACATTCTGTACAACCATTCCATTTGGTACACGTTTTACACTGACTACCACATTTATCATAGCAATATCGTCCCCAGTAACCTTTCATACAAGAACGACATTGACCATCCGACTTCAAACAAACATCGCATTTTCCTCCACATTTGTCATTGCATGTTTTACCCCAATACCTTCTTTGGCAAGAAAGGCATCCTTTGGTTTTGTCACATGTATCACAATTAGTTCCACACCAAGACTCACAATCGAATCCGTAATATCCTTTCCTACACTCGCAATGGTAGCCATTATTGCGTGCACATCGGAAACAATTAGTGTACTTGCATTTTTTGTAACACTTGTCGCCCCAGTATCCATCTTGACACCCATTATTACAGTAACCATTGTTATCACATTTTCTATAGTTTCCGTAAGCGCAGCAACCACAACCCCGACACTCATATGGAATTTGTGTGCATGTTACTAAAAAAAGATAACAAAAATAGAAACAACCCTTCTATAAGACATGTTTCAGACAGTTCATGTCTTAGTTTATGCGTGCTGAATAAATGATAAAAATACGATAGGCCAATCATTTGGATTGTATTTATGTGGTAGTAAACAAAAAGTATTTAAATTGTATTGAAAAGAGTATGAAGGTATCATTGGTGCAATCCAAAAACTATATTTAAGATGTACAAGACGAAACAAACTAAATTTAGCTTTAAAATTTAAAATTACATATAGGCAATGGTACTGATCAAATGGTATTTAAATGTCTCATTTAAAACAACTATATTAGAAATGAAGATCGCATTTTAGTTTAATAAAACCTGAGCAAAAATATGGATTGAAAATAAATACATACCATGGGAATGAACAATTATAAGACAAAGAACAACTAAAGTAAAGATATTATCCATGATGAAGTTATGAATGACTTTTATTAAAAACATACACCCTCAAATTGATATTTCACCACATAACTGCCTGAATTTGTATTATTCTTCGAACTGAATAAAAATGTACTGCTAATTTCTTAACTGCATTACTCATCAATGTAGCTCGAGTTTTATGACACATCATCCGTTCAACAATTCCATTTATCCTTTTAAACAAGGAAGTTATTTTACATACGAATGCCGATTATCATACAAAAAACGAACCAAAAAAGGAAGTCAAATAGACTTATTGAACTTTAACATATTGCCACATTGCGAACGATGCTGAACAATTATGTATCATGACACTGCCGTTTTTCGATCGATCTCGTTTCAGCAAAGAAGCGTTTGTTGAGTGCTACCGTTTACAAACTTATATGTATTAAAGCTATCTTTACAATACCTCCTTTTATTATCCTTCTTGTTCTAACACTATTATTTAACATGTATAAGACACTTATTTTCTTTTGTTTTACCTAAACATCTTGTGCTATTTTTTGTTTAAGCGAGTGGTATCTGTGTTTAAGAGTGTGTAATGTTATATGTTTGCAGCTATGTATCTATGGACGAATTCGCTTTATTTAAATATAAAATAGTCCTACTTAAAAGAATAGTTTTGAGCTATAAATTACTCTGGTGTACGTCAATTTTATAAACCTGGTTTATATGTGTACAAGAAGTTAACGCCGCTGACATCAGGGACTTTCGAGTAAATATGTGTTGGATTCTATAGTCATGCACTACAAATGTTTAATATTGAAGGCATTCACAAACTTTTTATTCAGCTGAAAAATAATAATGTTCATTTTCTTTATCCAATAAACTTTTGTCATTGTATTTACATCCAATAACACAATCAGCAGGCGTTTCCTTGTTTCTTTGTTAAATCGTTTCGAGGTTGGATTGTTTAATATCTGTGTTAAAACGATGATTCATCGTTAAATCGTTATGCATTTAGAAACAAAGGAATTTGAATTTTGAGTATGGTTTAATCAATATAGTAATTGCCAAAATTCATTTGGTGAAATATTTAAACGATGATTTAAAACTCAGATTGAAATAAAAAAACGATCTTACAACAACAATGGCACCATTAACAACAGCATCAAAATCAATAAAAAAAACCAATATTGGCACCACCACCATAGCAATAACTTTAAATGCATTGACGAGATAACAACGCAAACACTGCCTGTAAGAAATATGGTTTTGTTATATTAAAGACAAAGAAAGACTGGATGATTCCACACTATAAATAATTGGACTGGGATACAAAACTAAATATTCCGAAGTCGGCAGAACACTTTGTTGCCTTTATCAAGCAAGTGGAAGACGCTTCCTAATCACCTCGCCTCAAAGGGCCGATCCTGTTGCATTGTCTGTGCGTACAAAGAAATTCCATTCGTTTTTTATCATTGTAACTATGTTATTTTAAGGATAACCTTTGAACCTTCGAAATTACCATGAACAATCGAATCTTGATTGCATAGATTGATATTCTAAATTAAACATCAAACATATTGCAAATTCAACAAGGGAAAAAACATTTTATCCTGTCACATGAATACAATTACAAGGGGCCGCGTACATTTTAGTTTATTAGGATAGTGCATCAATTGATGTTTATCTACAGTCAATTGGATATGTGACGTCGAAAGCGGACTTTTTTCTTTTCTGAAATGTCCGAGGAAAGGCACAATAAATATATCTGATCAATAGTCCGCCAACAACCGACCTCAACAATCACTCGCCCAAAATGCTCTATCGCTCTACATAATAATGGCCCTTGCAAAATAGGCGACCAGAAAATCTACATGCGATGTAAAAAACATTCCCCACCTGCAAATGCTGAAAACTGTGCAGCTTTCAACGATAATAAGTTCCATTTCTGTGGTGAATGACAACATCTCACTTACAACATAAATGAATTATCTCTTTGCTGGTGCAGTTCTTAACATCCAACACATTCAACATGAATTGAATATATTTAATATGATTGTGGCGATTGCTTGTAAACACCCGTGTTCTTAAACCATAACTTGTGTACAGTACTGGTCTTCGTGACCTGCGGAATAAATGTTACATCATCAAATCATGCTTGGTGAATGATCCATGTTTATACAGTTTTAAAAGCTTTTTTGATGTTTTGAACTGATATTGACGTATTACAATGCAATGACTTTGACTTTAAGGATATTGAAAAAAGTTAAACAATTTTCAGAACTGTTTTCTGGGGCGATTTATACATGGAAATCGAGTGTGCTGATGTCAACACGGAAAAAAACAGTTGTTCCCATTATATTATTATGAAGATACGTTATTCGTAGTGTTTAAATAAACAAAGTGACACGATGAATAGAATACTAGGTTAGTGCCGTGGAGGGAAAAATTGTTTATAAGGCACGGCTGCGGCATATATCGGGTTGCCATATAAATTTCCTTAATCCACGGCACTAACCGAGTATTCTCTACTTATCTATACAAAACATTAAGAGTCAATTATTTACACGGCCTTTGTGACAGGAACGGTGCTGGAAAAGGCGGCATTTTATGTGTTGTCTCGATATTACTCGTGAAACTGATTGAATACATTGAAGTCAGTGTTGTCAATGTGGTGAAGAATGTCAAAGCTAGAAGATCGCTCGCTATTCCAAATAAGGTGAATTTAAAACTACTGTTTCAATGCAATTTGTCTATTATGTCTGATTGTGTATAATAACCTGCTTGGTAATATGTTTGGAACACAATGGTTCAATGGAAACCAATTACTTACAGGGACAATTGAAGTAGGAAGTTAACTAACAATGAGCCTCTCAAACTGGACAAGGTTCAAGTTCTAACATACACTCAACTAGAGTCGCAATTAAACACTGCTTGTTTAATGCGACGGTCTATGAATTCAGTATACAATTATTGAACAATAGTGAAAGAGCTTTAATCACAATAAATTTTGAGTCTAAGCGAATCTCTGTGTGTTAACCACATAATATTTGTATTCTTTTTTTTAATTCTGCATCTGTTAATAAAAATGTCAACCTTAGTATCAAATTGAACTATAAATAGTAAGTACGTTTTTGGGACATCGTGACGTTTTGATTTTTATTACGTCGCTTACTTAAATGTTCTCGTTTGTTCTCGCCGTAAAGACTGACTACATTTATATTATGTTTTGAAAGTACGAGTATGCCTTCCTTGTAAATTTTTAAAAAGAAGTTACGCCATATAATTCATTTTTGGTTTTGTTATGAATTTGATCTTAGTTTAAGGAGTAGTTTTACTTTTGCCACGAATGTGTTTTCCATTAAATGAACGCAACTGAAAACGCTGCGTAATACAACATGAGAGTGAATGCTGCGTAATACAATATAAGAGGGAATGCTGCGTAATACAACATATGAGGGAATGCTGCGTAAAACAACATAAGAGGGAATGCTGCGTAATACAATATAGAGGGAATGCTGCGTAATACAATATAAGAGGGAATGCTGCGTGATACAACATAAGAGGGAATGCTGCGTGATACAATATAAGAGGGGATGCTGCGTGATACTGCATAAGAGGGAATGCTGCGTGATACAAAATAAGAGGGAATGCTGCGTGATACAACATAAGAGGGAATGCTGCGTGATACAACATAAGAGGGAATGCTGCGTGATACAAAATAAGAGGGAATGCTGCTTGATACACCTTAGAGGGAATACTGCGTAATATACCACAAGAGGGAATAATGCGTGACACAACATAAGAGGGAATGCTGCGTGATACAACATAAGAGGAAATGCTGCGTGATACAACATAGGAGGAAATGCTGCGTGATACAATATAAGAGGGAATGCTGGGTGATACAACATAATAGGGAATACTGCGTAATACAACATAAGAGGGAATGCTGCGTGATACAACATAAGAGGGAATGCTGCGTGATATAACATAAGAGGAAATCCTGCGTGATATAACATAAGAGGAAATGCTGCGTAATACAACATATGAGGGTACGCTTCCTGGTACAACATAATAGGGAATGCTGCGTTATTCAACATATGAGGGAATGCTGCGTTATTCAACATATGAGGGAATGCTGCGTGATACAATATAAGAGGGGATGACACCGGCTGTCCAATTTATAACATTGACATCAGGCGTTTTGTCCTTGACACGAACACATAAAAAACATTTGACAGATATATGACGACATGTCAAGCAATACTGTATAATATTTGCAGACATGGTTATACTTGCACACTTTATATGTTCTACACAGCAGTCATAACATAAGCTCCAGAACGCTTGTAATTAATACGGCAAATAATTAGCATTGTGTTGTTTAAAACATTGCAAATGTTTGCATGCATTTTTGCTTTTGAGTCCTTTTACCACATGTTATAAATTTCAGAACATTATCCGAAATGCAAGGCAAAATATGCAATCTTAACGTGCGATAAGTAGTATTTTATTAGATACATCTATAGTTAATGTATGCACGTCAATGTGTGCAGGGTTAGCATGTCAATTTGTTACTGAAAACTAACAACACCGAACCGATTAAACCCTTTGATAACTCGGGCTTTAAGCTCGTTGTGTAATAGTGAATGAAGTGGCTGTAGTAACTTCTTTGATATTTTATGATCGCATTGTACATTACCATGGTCATCCTGTTTACTGTTTCTCTTCTAATATTTTGGAGGATTTTGTAGAACACACAATAAATTTGATTAAAGGGCTAAAATGGCTAAAAGGTTTTTTGTTTAAATAATTGCTGTATTCAATACAGCCTTTCAACTATTTAGGCACTTTAAGGTATGTCATAGACGAATTGTGATGTACATAGAGAAGATTTGCATGAAAAAGACTACTGAAATGAATGTTAACACCTATGTATTTCTGGTTTGGATTACTTTTGCTGCAAAGAATATATCAGTATTTGTATAGAATTTTCGGGGGGTTTCAAATCCTTCTTCTGATTGATCTTTGTTTTTTTATAAACAATCAATGTTCCTTAACAAGTACTTCAAATAATCCGTAGTACGCATATACAATAATATATTATATTAAATTATACAATTTGTAATATATATAGTATTGATTAATGTGCAGAATAAATAGATAAATGTTTTTATCGTTTTTGATTGGTACTTTTTAATATCTGTTGTCCAGAAAAATTTTCCAGAAAATCTCATGAATTTTCATTTGCGATATGTGGAATGGATGAAATGTCAAATGGAACAAAAAATCCCAATTAAACTCGCATGGCATACATTTTTCAGTGCATTAAGGAATCTGAGCAAATTGAAACAGGATTTTTCTCTGTTTAATTTATTTATGCAACATTATATGACTTGCATTGTATGTCTTGAAATGAGTTTTTACGCAAAGCTATCAGCAAGAACGAAAGAAACGATCCAAGAATATCGAGGTCATAGTTCGATTATAAACCAATAACCCTTTTACAAACAAATATATAAAATATTTGGTTGTAATATTGACATATTTTCTCTTGCTATTTATTGATCGTTGTCCATGACACCATCGTACAAACCAATGAAGTAACCCCCATTCTTCGTGCTCTAGATCATACGCTCGAGTCAAAACAAATTCAATTCCTCAGGTTGTGTGTGCCGTAACTATTTATAATCCCTTAGTGGATGTCAATATTTGCTATTTACATGTGAAAAAGGAGGTCTTTCACAGTACTCAAATACACTTACATTTAATTGTGCATCATAATTTCAGTCGTGTATAAGTGCAACATTAATGTAGTATATAATGAATCGGTGACGTTCGACGGTGGGAGCTTCAACCCCAAAAAATATTCATTTACTTATCAAGAAAAAATAGTGTTTGTGATCATAATATCTCCATCAAGATATATCATCAAATGAATTACACAAATAAATGGGGCGGACCAGGGGTTGACACTTTTGCGGCACCCCCCCCCCCCCTTCCCCAGGAATCAAACATATAGCCTCTAAACGTGGTATCTTTGATTATGGTCCTCCTTAAAGGCCGGGATGCATGACCCCAAATATCCTACCGGACAGCAATTAAGCCTATTTGGCAGAGAAGGCGTGGCTAATCGGGTTTATGAGGTCTGCTCTGGTTTGCAGTTATGATTGTAAACATTCATACGGCTTGTGGTGTTATATCATTCTGATAGAGTGGTACAGAAGAATTTGTCCATTAGTTTCTCATCTGAGGATGAAAGTTTTTCACCATATGGCAGTTACAAGCTCATACTATGATAGTAAACCTGTAGTAAACAGGAATTGGTAGTGAAAATAAGTTGGCTGTTAAAGGGTCATGAACATTCAAGATCTGTCAATCAATATTGTTAGGAAATTTGAATTTGTTTGATAGTTATAAAAATAAGTAAATAAGAAAGTAGTAATTATAACTGTTTGAGAGACTTGAAATTCATAAACCATCTTGCAAATTTTAGCATTTTTGTATGTTAATTACTTGAATATTTGAAAAAATGTTCTAGCAGTCTGTACTAGCAGACCACTCTGTGAGGTCAAGTGAAGTGCCATTTTTTCTGGCTGTCTGCCTTTTGTACAATTACCCCGGCCTAGTGGTAAGAACAGTCTAAAATTGAGCATTCGTTTTTAATCTATGCATACTTTGTCTACCTACAGGAAACTTGAGCTTTTTAACCTGAACAAGCTAGTGGTAAGGCCAGCGTTATTCCCCTGATACACTGAAATAGAGTTGGACTTTTTTGGGTTGGCCATATCAAACAGACAACATTCTAACTTTTCAGCACGTTACAACCATGTCGTTGTTTACTAGGAAAATTGTTATACTAAATTATTACGTAAACTCATTAGGTGTGTAAGTGAAATTGTAAAAAAGTAAACTTAATGGTAACCGTTGAATAATTATTTATTTCAAACCTTAATGTTTTGTTCAAAGCTTTTCTTTGCGTCTGAAGCGTACTTTTGAAAATGGCGGTCATTGTTTTCTTAAAAGAAAATTCTGAATTGTGGCGACAGGACTGCCATTGAAATTGTTGGTACTGCCGTTATTTTGGTTGGCAACGCCAATGTTTTGGGTGCAATTGCTGTCATGTTTTGCCAACTCACGGCTAAAACATGAGCATAAAAGTGATTTTCAGTGACAAGGTGTTTGAATCAAGCCTTTATTCAGAGCAGAACCACGTTACGTTTGGTACAGTAATAAAGGTAAGATTTACCAAAATGGTTACTACTATAGTTTAGTATGATTGGACATAAATAAATACAATAAGAATTAAATTTATTATTCATTTACTCGTATTTTACAATCGTCCTTTTTAAATGAAATTGGTGCATTTAGCAAATACAGAATATACATGTTTATAAGCGATAACCAAGGGCAGTAACAATGAAGAGCAAGTAGGATGCCTTGAATGTGTTATCACGCTTAGACTGCCGATACCAGGACAATATTAAATAGAAATAAAATTCTGAGATTAATACAACCAATTGATAAAATACTATCATAAGATATATACGCGCGCTCGAGAAAAGGACATAATTCAAGTGAACTTGGTAAGATATGATCGAACAGAAAATAATTCCTTGTGGTCACTTATGCTCAGTTCAAGTGCTGCTTCAATTCATATATTTTCTGAATACAATAAAACCGTAACCCGTATAAGCTGCGTTCAATACCGAGTTAGATTGTGTACAGACGGTATCGGAGTCTAATTCAAAATCAAAAGAAGAACATTTTAAGATCAAAGTCTAACTGTGATCGGAATCTAACTGAAATGGTTATCAAAATTTAGCATATTGTTATAGCTCGTGCCAAAATTTCTGTCAAGTACTAGAGCGGATCTCGAACTCCCAGGGATCAGCGAAAATACCTCCAGCCTCGAAAAATTCGAGCCAAACGAGAATTTTTATCTTCAGTATTAATAAATCGGTCCTATACACCCAGTTCGAGCCAACAAGGAATTCGAGCCAACGGGGTTCGACTGTATTATAAAATGAAAGAAAACCGTTAATCCGCAAAAATATAAATGAAGGTGTAGGATCGTCCCAGCGTCCTCTAAATCAATAGATACATTCATCACTACAATATATCACAGTTTTTATGAGATTGCTAGCTGAAATTTTCCAGCCCGTAATTTTATCGAAACAATATCGATTCAGATTTAAATATATAACAAGCTAAACTTATGAACAACTGGATGAGTCAAGTTTAGCTTGATTTCCACAAATCCTTAAATTTCAATTGTTATTTTATTCGAATGATTAATTTCAAGGTTTAATATATTTCTTTATGAGGGAAACTTTTTATTATGATAAAAGTTTGATTTTACATTCCGCTTGTATTTAATTCATAGACAACACACGGAGCTTTAATTCCAAATAACGATCCTATACGATTTTTTTTAATTATCCAGATATGCCCCGTATGAAGCGAACACAAAATGTGTACATAAACACTAATAAACATACTAGACATACTTACAATGCATACTTTACCCGAGGTTACAGAGTTCCCGACGGTCGGCTCTATGTGCTACCATTTATGTTCATGGAATTTGAACGTCTTGTTTTTCTTTGATCAGTGACTAATGATATTGTTTGGTCTTGTTAAGATATACAAATATTAAAACATATATTCTTAGTTTTGAGCGCGTAATGCCTGAATTCAAGCAAGCGCATGAGCAAACTTCTAAACAACCTCCTAAAAATACCAATTGATAACGAAATGGAAATTTAGCGGTTGCAATCTGCTAAATCAAACCGACCATTTAATGTGAATCAGTCCGACAATCAGTCCGGCAAAAATCCGGCAATCAGTCCGGCAATCCCTTCAGCGAAGGCATGAGTCTCATTATTTATATGAAAAACACAGAAACAAGTCCAGGAGTCGAAAGTTTAAACATTTGCCCCGTTTAATGGCACAGGGTCAATGCAAATGACATAGAACACAAAAACAAACAATCGCAAACCAAAGCATGGAACAACAATACACAATTCCACAAACAACACACTACATATAGATTTGAGATTAGGACATGGTGCTTTTGTTTTATGTTGTTTATTTGTGCCACATTCATTTTCTTTGAGTAAAATACGATAGAAACAAATTGAATGCCTTCAATGTTATATTTCGTATGATTTGCTTTAATACACCCTGCTTAAACATACATTGAACGTTTATGTTCAATATTTTACTTGTTTCTATATAAATCTAACGAGCAGCCTCAAACTGAGAGCATGCTGTTTCATTGACAACTTCAGGCATTAAATGCATAAACATTTCACGATGGCTAAACAAAGTAAACGATATCTCTTGGAAAGACCATTATTGTTTAAATGACAGAATTATTAAAAAATATAACTCACATCTATACTTGTCTGTCGCGTAGACATTTTCTGGAGTAATTAACTTCGGACTCCTGTGATCAACGTTTATCAAATTAAATTTCATTGAAATTTGTAAACGTTTGGCAATCATAGTCGTCTTCCTTTAAATATTTCAAAACTAAAAATAAATCGTTTGAAAAAGTCCGCGTTGGTTCCAAAGTTCAAAGTCGTATCATATTAGAATGAAAGAGACTCCAAAGTCCTGTAGTTATGAACCATTTTGTAAATTCTTGAATTAGATCAATTTTAAGTCATGGTCTGAATCTAGTAGTACAACATTACTTTGTTTCAGTCAATATGTAGTCATGAGTTTACTGAACTTCCTGGTTTATATATGAAATAGCATGTCACGAAGCATGTCTCATATTTTTACATTGTATACTTGGCTTGCAAGCTTTGTGTTTAAACATTGTTTATTCATACAATGAATATGAAGGATACTTCTATTTGAATGGATCGAATATGAAATAAAAGCGTTCTATAAATATTTAACTTTGTTAATTAACAATTAATCATGAGTTTTAAAAACCGGACACTTATGACAAAGGTGTTCCCAAACAAAATGTATACGCTTGCTGTTCTGTTCATACTTGTGCGAGGTAAGTTTTTTTCTTGTTAGATAAGATTTAGAATCTCGTATTTATTTCAATATTTTAAAATTCGTATATAAATTGCTTTTTATATTGCAAATCTTTGAAATTTATTTTCACGATTTAAAACAAATTTGCATATTAGCCCAATTCACTACCTTACCTAGGAATAAACAAATGTGTCACAAGTTTATTCTTACCTTATTACATTTCAAAGTATGCTGATTTGAGAAAAACAACTAAACACAAAATAATGAATTTATATAATTGTATAAACGAGGTTATTGAACAAAATTGACGTTTCTGGACACTTTCTTAAACTACAATTTAGAACCATACATATTATACTTGTACGTTATATTTGTATAAGGTCATTACTTGTCTATATCAAGGCTCCAACATAAATGACGCAACGCCATTGGTCCAGGACTGGTCAGGCGGTGACCCCATATTTTTCCACCACGTACCAAAATGGCGTCTATTTTCCGATTAATATTTCGATGAATAAATGAACCATTTAAACATGTTAACAGGTTGTCGACGTGATATATACGTTACGGGGTTAGTTGGTGACCCGATATGAGATATACGGGGGGGGGGGGGGGCAGGAAACCATATATATTTTATATATTAAACATATAGCTTTGCTCTCAGAAGATTTGGTTTCCTTTGCCCCGTATATTCATATCTAGTCACCTACTGTTTTCACTAGTAACATTTTACTATAGAAATTCGTTCCCGCAATGATGATTATCGTCTCCGCCCGTGAGATTATCACGGTACGTCAGGGCGATTATGGCATAATTGTCTGACGAAGACAAAAACGAGCACACTGATGTCATTTTCACGAAAATAAAATAGCCGCCGTATACTTGGTAGGCAAACATTTAATATTAAAAGCTTTAAATTAAATGGTTTAAATGGAACTATCGGTGCAATAACAGTGAAATTAGTTTTACAAATAATGACACCTTCCGTGTTTCAGTAACGAGTACTACCCGAAACCGTACCGGATGTATACATTCGGTAATTGTCATCAGGCAGTGAGACAAGGAAATGTTTCGTTGAAACGTTTTGTTTTATTTTATTCGCTGAGATATGTTAATTGATTATACTGAAAACACGTAATTTTACGCAGCTAAATGTCATTCAAAACCATTTTGTTATATCTCATTTTTTAGAGTTTCAGACTACATGCTCATTTTATGACATATCCTTCATTATTCCACAAAATCATGTTTTTAAATCCATTTGAAATCATAAACAAATGACAAAACATATGCCTCGGGACAATTATTCCTTCCACTGGGGCAATTATCAACCAAAAGCCATGGTCAACCATGTATTATTCTATAAATAAATCACACCAATATGACGTCATGCATAATATTTTTTTGCTTCAAAACATTAAGTATCCCCGGCCCAGGTCTAAATAACAAACCGTAAGATGTGGTTATTTCTTAAAAGATCAATTGCATATAGTTTTGAATTATGTTTTTTTTAATGTCAAAATACCTCATATATTATAGCTATTTTTTGTATTTCAAAACCTGCCTTATGCATATTCAAATTTGAAGCATTAAACTGTGCAATTATATCTTTTGAAAATGAAAAAGACATTGATCAAAGTTTGGCTGTTATTCATTCATTAAACTGATCAAACTTCTGGGTAAAATACAGACCTGATAATACATGAAAAGTTAGGATGATTTCTCTGATATTAATATATATATATATAATTGTATGAGTGCGTAATGGACACACCAACTGTTTGTTGTTTTTAATTTTCTATATTTGAAAGGTATTTTATCATCTGTAACTACTGATAATAACACATGTTGTGTAAAATATACAAAAATGAAAACGTTCTTTAGTAAGACAAAATTTGTTTGTGTAATTATAATCTGACACATTGGATCAATAAATTTATTTTATTTCAACAGCACAGTTTTTCTCTGAAGAATTACAAAAACTATTTCCATATTTCATAATTGTTTTCTGACGAGCTTTTTGCAAAGAGTTTGTATTTGGTTCAAACCTATTAATTTATGTTTAAACTATTTTGGAATTATATGCAGTATTCAAAAATAATAACCATATTATCAGGAATTCCAATTCAATAAAATTGCATATGAATGATTTAGTTTTGATTGTTGTTTACAGTTATCTGTACGCAGGAGTGTTCAAAATGTCAGTGTTGTGCGGATGGCGAACACACAAAATGTTATAATGAAGGCTACTGTAATAACGGATGTATAGACGGGCGTTATGGAAACAATTGTGAATACAAATGTACTTCTAAGAATTGCCTAAGGTGTTATCGAAACGATGGTAATTACTGTTCAAAATGTACATCCGGATACTATTTGAAAGACTATGATTGTTATAACTGTGGACCACAATGCCAATCATGCTCTTCATACGGCTGCAACTCGTGTAATGACGGCTACTGGGGAAACACTTGTGATACGAAATGTGCGCCAAACTGTTCTTCGTGTATAAAATCGAATGGTAAGTGTCTGTCCTGTAATTCCGGATACTACGTTTATAATGGCAAATGCACCGCTTGTGGTACGAACTGCGCAGTATGTGGCTCAGGGGGGTGTACATCGTGTCATGACGGATACTGGCGAAGTACATGTGATGAAAACTGTGCGCAAAACTGTGCATTGTGTAGAAAATCGGATGGTTATTGTCTGTCCTGTGGTTCTGGATACTACCTTTATAATGACAAATGTACCGCTTGTGGTATAAACTGTGCAGTATGTGGTTCAATAGGGTGTACATCGTGTCATGACGGATACTGGGGAAGTACATGTGATGAAAACTGTGCGCAAAACTGTTCTTCATGTAGTAAATCGAATGGTAATTGTCTGTACTGTGATTCTGGACACTACTTGAACAATACTTTTTGTTATGCTTGTGGAACCGATTGTTCTTACTGTGATTCAACCGGTTGCCAAGCTTGTTATAACGGATATTGGGGAAGTACATGTGGTAGCAGTTGTGATCAACGTTGTAGCGAATCAAAATGTGAACAGTCGAATGGTTATTGTTTGTCGTGTTCTCCAGGATATTGGGGAAATATGTGTGAAATATCCTGTGACTATCACTGTTTAGCATGCACTAAAAGGAACGGTAAATGTTTATCTTGTGAAAATGGATATTGGGGACATCCGTGCACTGAATGTAGCAGAGACATGTGCGTCAATCAGTTGGATTGCGAATTATGCACAAATATATCATTCTTTGCAGATGGTGGTGTCTGCTGTTTATGCAGTCTTGATAATTGTGTTTCCTGCGCTAAGGATGTTGATACTGTAAATTGCAGGATTTGCCAACATGGATATTATCCACAAATTAATGGAAAGTGTGAGCTTTGCAATCCATATTGTTTTAAAAACGAGTGCGACTCGTCTTCAGGAATATGTCTGCATGGATGCATCAACGGATACTGGAACCAAACATGTGACAAAGAGTGTAAACCAGAATGTTCATCTTGCAATCAAGCAGATGGATCGTGTACACAATGCAAGAACAACACACAATATGGACCTTCTTGTATAATGGAATGCAGTACTACCTGTAAAAACTCCATATGTGAGATTAATGGGAATTGTACGAATGGATGCATTAAAAATACGTTTGGAAAGCAATGTGAAAACAAGTGTGATGATTCTTGTTCACCGAAGGACAACAGAACTATTTGTTCTGAAAAGACAGGTATTTGTTTATACGGCTGCCAAAATGGATACAGTGAGACATCTTGTCCTCAAGGTAAAGCAGGCTTTATTTGCAACTACACTAAAATTGACTTTATAATGTAATTGTATGCATTAATAAGATTTCTAGCTAATAAAGGATTTTATTGCAAAACTTCTTGTTCTTGCCAAAATATAATTTACATGTTGTTGTTTTTTTTTTCAATTTATTCTACGCATGGTTTATTTTTTATGTTGCTTTTGGAATGTCCGTTGATGTTTAAACAGAGGCGGAAACATCTTCAAGAGCAGTAGGTTTTGGCGGAGGAGCTGCAGCTCTTGCTGCCATTGTGGTTGTTGGACTGATTTTGCTTCGACAAAGGTAATAAACTAAATATAGACGTCTGTCTTAAGCGAAATAAATTACATGCATTTTAAATAATCAAACTGTTTTTTTTAATTATTATTGTAAACATCAAACTCGAATTGAATCCCATCCATTTTCAGGAAAGTCAATTTGAGAAATCAAAGCAATACACCTGAAAAAGAACCTGTGAACGTTTCCGCATTGTACGCAACGGTAAACAAAACAAGTACGTATGCGTAATGTATAGCATGTTAATGATGTGTTTTGTTATATTCATAGTAATAATCTGACGGATAGGTATCAAATGTGTTACTAAATGTTAAAGTTCCTAAACTTCGCACAGCTATCAAACAAGGAAATATCTAAGTTTAACGTAACCGGGAGAAAAGCACGTACTTCTTTGTGCGCTTAGTAAAATTTCTTACTGAAAGGACCACTGGATGTTGACTACCTTAAAAGGAAGGCCTTGTTAATATTTTAAGCTTTTTTGTGTCTATAGGACCTTCCCAAGCAGAGTATGCACAGGAAGATACCGACAATCTTCACTCTGTCACCATAATAGAAAACACCAGTCCACCACCGAGCGGCTCTGTCGAAATTAATACGCCATTTTTGACTGATTGCAATCTTGAAATTGGTAAGATAGTTATCGATATTGTAAAATATATATTTTTTATGATATGCCCTCCGGTGGTTTAACGAAATTTATTAGAAAAATAAAATTGATATTTCACTGTTTCAAACAGTGAAAATATCAATTTGATAGTTTTCACTGTTTTGAAATTAAAGCCAACTCTCGGTTCCAAATCAAACGTCAGCGCACACAGGGCAGGGACACAATTCGACGACGTTAGTTTTTAAAATGAAATTACTTGCGCATAAAAATGATTCGTGTTTTATTTTAAAAAGTGTTATTAAACGATTTTTAGTTCCAATTGCAGGCATATAATTAAAAAGAAAATGTTTGTTTCAATTACGCCAATCGTAATATAAACGCTCTTACACTGCAACACACTATTATCCTCTATGTAATTTGACATAAACAGTTTCTACTTGAATTTAAGATTTTTCAGATGACGAAGATATTTGTACAACTGAACTCACAGTTATGTTTGAGGAAAATGGAGGTGTTTATTACAACAACGCAAGAGAAATCAGCAAGTTCAAACTGAATGTGGCTGAGTTACCTAAATATGTACAAAACATATATATAAAGGATCTAGAAGAAGAATTTCAGGTACCGTACACTGCATTGATGTATAACTCATGTTTCTTAATCGTGTTTTTTTTGGTACAGGTAATGCATGCAACTTAACTGTAGGTACACATTCATGTTAACATTTAAGTATTCAATTTTGATTATGATTATTGTTTGAATTTGTATAGTGCCCCCTTTTTTTAATTTGCAGAAAGTACCGCACGGTCTCGTGAAACCTTATGAAGTTTCACAAACGAAGTTGAACATGCACAGAAACAGATACCAAGGAATATATCCGTGTAAGAACCATCTCCCTTCTTTCTCCATCAGGAGTATTGTGTTCTTATTTATGCGCACTATTGCAGGCGTTTTACACTTATTTGTGATCCGAACAATTTATCATCTCCCTTCTTTCTAAAACAGGAGTATTTTGTTTTCTTTGAGGCTTTCGAGTGTAGTAGTTTATGATGGTTTGTTTCGGAATAATCTGTATGATTCAGGGGTTATTTACTGTGAATGTTTTCTATTTTCTTGTTTAACTTTTTCGTTGACCACGTTTTTGCGTTATTGGGCACGATACAAAATGCCTTATATTGCTGTACTCGTGTTCTTAATTGTATAATTGATATCTACTGTAGATGATGATACGCGGGTTGTAGTACGAGGAGGAGACACAGACTATATCAATGCAAGCTATATAGACGTAAGTCATTACAAGAAAAACGTTTTATTATATTATTAGTTTTGTTATAATTATTATTATTATTATTATTATTATTATTATTATTATTATTATTATTATTATTAGTTTTGTTTTTATTATTATTATTATTATTATTATTATTATTATTATTATTATTATTATTGAAACTTGTATCTTCTTTATTACAATCCGTCTTTTCCTTTTTTTTGGAAACTAAATATGTGTTATTTTTAAACAAGTTGGAATTGTGGACATGATATGTGATATTACATTTACAACTGCAAAAGTGTCTGTGTCATGTTGCTGATCATTTTGGTTGAAAAGTAAAGACAATAAATAGTGATGTTGAAAGAAGGTAGTGATATTAATTGCCATAAACAATTAGTAATTCACAATTTCATTCGTATAAAACGAAATGATTTTATTCAATCGCTGTTTCTTATTACAAAACTCTTGGTATTCGTGAACACAACTTCAAAACATTTTTAAATAAAATGGCCGTAGGCATAATTAACGTAACTTTTTCTTCCAGGGTTTCAGGAAACGAAATGCATATATAGCTGCTTTGGGTAATATGATGCACTAATTAAACATTAATTTTATAGTAATTAAATGTCCAGTGTCCAATCCTACTGATATGGATTAATATCAATACAATTAAACCTACATGTTTGTTTATAATACTTATACTTTTATAACCTTGATATTGAGTGTATATTAAGTGTAAATATTTTGCAATGTGAAGGTCCAATGGCTAAGCAGCTTGGTGATTTTGGCCAATTCTGGCAAATGGTTTGGCAACAGGAAGTGGAAAAGATTGCCATGGTTACAAACTTGGTAGAAAATGAGGTAAGGCGGTATGTTTTTGACAATCAAATTAAAGTGTTCATTATGAATTACTCTTATATTTGACTGGAGGTTTTGTTAGTGCCTTCGCCGTCAGTCTATATAATATTTTATATAACGATGTACAACGTTTTCTCTGTATAGTTAATAGTTTATATTTGTTTCATGCAGAAAACTAAATGCAATCAATACTGGCCTGATCGTGGTCAAAGTAAAATATATGGCGATATAGAAGTTTCGTGCAAGGTTGAAGCACTGTATGCAGATTTTATTTGGAGACAGTTTACGTTATCCAAGGTAATATTGATATTAACTGGATACAACGAGTACTTTGAGTATAAACTCAATTGATAAGGTTGGTGGAACTTGCATAAGTTTAAACATAAATCTAATGACAATTAACCATATCCTATATAGTAAATAATACAAATGACACCACAACCTGTGAAAAGGACTTACCGAGGGCAAAATACTAATACCACTTAAGCATATTTGGAGCGAGGCAGTCTTGGCTTGAACCCTCAACCTCCCGCTTACAAAGTAGGCACTCTACAATTACATATCAGTATTGATGAAAACATCTCTGATATTATAAATTAAAAACAATTTTGAATAATTGTGATTTAAAGATAGTAAAATTACATTTCTAATTGTTTTGGATGACTCGATATTCCCAACTAAAACGACAGTCTCTATCAGATACGGAGTTAAGTGTGTGTACTTAAATTTCAAGTTGTTTCGGGATCAACCAACGCTTTACCAAAATGACTTCCATATTGCTAAATACTTTTCCTGAATATGTTAAATGATAGACAATTATTCATGCAGTTAAATCTACTTCTGTATCAATATATTAATTTCCTTCTTTTTACGCGTTTGAAGCCCTATTCTTAGAATAATGAACAAGATTGATGTTAAAAGTATATTACTTATTTGGTTAAATGATTTCCTCTATCAAAATGGTGTCTGTTGAAATATGATATATTGAACACATTATTTTTATGAAATAAAAAGAAATAACATTATCATCCGTCAAATAAAAATAATTAGTTTGATTTAAAAACGATCAATTTAGGAATGTTAGAAATGGTAATGTTTTTAAAACTTTTGTTTTCAAAAAAGACAAACTTTACAGACAAATTGCATGTAGAGCAAAACGCAGTTCTTAATACTTATTTTCAATATGACGACACTTTCAACTAACACACTTAAACACATTATATTTTCAAAATATATTTTCAATTTATCATCTTAAAAACGACATGTATCTTAGATATATAGAATCATACAAACAATAAAAAGGTTAACAATATGCACAACTACTTTTCTTCATTTGCAATCTCTAAATATGTTAACAGAATTCCGACGAAAGAAATCTACATCACCTTCTGTTCACAAGTTGGCCGGACAAGGACATCCCTGATGACGTCACGTCAATTATAGAGTTTAGACAGAGGGTGAACGCATTGCCAAGTACCTTTGATGGGCCAATAATTGTGCATTGCAGGTCTGATTTCAATCATTGGTTTAAAATATTAATTTCAAGCGTTCATTCCATAGCTTGAAGCGAATGTTATATTTTAACTGTCACACAGTGTAGAAAATAAAAAAAAACAAGGTGATTTGATTATAATGGCCTAAAAGGTTTATAAATATAAGTTCACTAAACAATAACGGCCAGCATGTGGGGTAGACCAACTTTATCCGTAAAAGCCTTCCAGTTCTTATGAATTTCCGGACAAGCCAAGTAGTAATCAAAGGTGGTTTTATCTTTAACAACCGCTAATACCATGAATATGAAACATGAAGTTTGAAGCCAAGTGTTAAAATTATGAGGTTATATCTGTATCACATATGTGTTGAAAACAATGAATAATACCGTAAATACCAAACAATCCAAAACCTAAGCATATTTTGTCATATAGGGTATAACGACAAATTACCCATTTTAAAGAACATTTCAGTGGGATTTTTACTGTTTGTAATAAGAAATCACAAATTATAAGTTTCAGGGTTTTGATGCGTCCGATATAAAAATACGACTAGCTGGTACACCTTCGTATAATATCATTTGGTATAAAAGTAAACATAATGAAAAGACGATAAATATACGTATAATTAAAATTTACAAAACTGGATAAAATCTTTCTTGCTGGTAGATATAACAGAAGGATAGTTTTGTGTGCTTTAAGTGCTGGCGTAGGAAGAACGGGAACTTACATAGCTCTGGACATTCTGACGAAGCAGAAGGAGCTATAGACATCCCGGGATGAGACGGAACAGGCCCAACATGATTCAGACTTTGGTGGGATGTTTACTCATAGATATCGATATGTATATTAAAATTAATTTTTGTCTTAAAATTCGTAAAATTGCACTTAAATGCCCCTCACACAAATCATCCCTGTAGTCGGCATCCATTATTCTTCCGAGATTCAACACGGTATTACGGCGTCCAAAGATCAATAGGCGCAATATGGCAGCGTTCTTTATCTGATTCGCGCATTATGGTGGCCTCGTTAAGCGATAGTTGCAATAAGGCGGACTTCATCAATCGTCCCATAAAGAATATCAAATTTTAAAAGACGTCTTTCACAGAAGCATACAATGGAAGTTTTGTTTTTTTATTAGATATGATTTGTACAGTCAATACAAATATCTTCACCAAGCTTTGGTCCACTCATTGACTCTTGATTGCTCGTTTATAAAGAGAGAGCACTTCAATGCATATAGGAAGAAATTCAACAAAAAGGAGATATAAAAGCAGTTTGAGGTTGTATCGTTACTCTAAGTATCAACTGTTACAATGTTATAAATCAATGGCTGTAATCTATGCATCGAATATGTCTAAATTCCTATAATAGTATTCCGATATAATGTACAATATCAATATACTGTAGAAACTACAACTGACTCATGAACATAAGTCGGATACGGAACTGGCAGCTACCGATAGAAATAGGCTTCTGACAGAAAAGAACAGGAAACACGCGGATATACCAGGTATCACGATAATTTCGATCGCAAATGCCTAACTTTACTTGTACTAACACTTATAAACAAACGTTGCATAAATCACAAAAGCAACAATTTAGACGAGTATTCATCTTGAAAAGTAGAAATATGTTAGTATCTTTTGATATATTTATATGATATGAAGCTGTGTATATAAACACTTAAAATGTTTAATGCCAATTGTTATTTTAAAATTTCCATTTTCAATCGACTCGGAAGATGCATTGCATTTGTTTTATTCTAACATGCTTTTTATTCTTGATTTTGTGTTCGGCTAGGTGATTCCAACAGACCACGTCTTTATAAGTTTTTGAAACCAGGCGAATCTGATTACATCAATGTGATATACATCAACGTAAGTATATGTTCTTTTTTTAACATGATAGTTTGCTTTAAATTAATAGCTGGATGACACGTGTCCATTGCACACTATGATCCTGTTCTGACAAGGTAGGTATGTTGTGTATGTTGAAAGAAAATCAATTGAAATTATAACAATGACAATATAGTTAAATGAGATTCTACACCTTACGATATATTTTCCTCTGCACGTTAACTAGATGTCCTATTTGAGTATTAAAACGGAAATACCATACATAAAACTAGTCTGCACAATACTTTGTTGCGTTCGTGGAAGTTGTATGCTTGCCAAAATGAATATTCTTTATATTTCTAGAATATTCGTTCAATATAAACATATCATTTATAAAATGATACGCAGAAATTAAACAACGCTGTATAGAGACACCTTTTCAGAGTTTCAGAACAAGAAATCGCTTTTTGGTTGCGCAAACACCCCTGCTTGACACAGTTACCGATTTCATCGCGCTTGCTGTTCAAGAAAACTGTCCATGTATAGTTAGTATGGAGTCACACTTGGAAAAACAGATGGTAACTTGTTGACTAGCCAGATATTTTGAATATGACTGATTTTCTAATTTCACTCTAACATTTAACTGGAGCTTACATTGTGCTTCAATTTTATATAATTATAATTATTTACATATCACACATGACGTAGCCATTTTTGAATAAGGTCATTATATGTTTCAATATAGCTTGTGTAATAACCCCTGAAGTGATATCAGAAAAAAAGCGTTTCAAAATGTGCACACTGTTTACTTAAAATAGCAAAGTTTTATGTGTTCATCCTTAAAGCAGCACTCTCACTGATTTACCGTTTTTACAACTTTTTTATGTGTTGTCTCGGAATGATCAAATTTTTGCGTAAATATCTGCAAACCGGTGAGAAAAGACTGCTGACAAAAGATCGGATCGCAGATTTTCATGGCTAAGACCGTTACTAACGGTTTAAGAAAAATGGATAAAACATCATTAGTTGAACTTTAATAAAAAATCTGTTATCTAATGTTTTGTCAGCATTCTTATATGACTGGTTAACATGCATTTTCGCGTAAATTGGCTCTTTCCAAGACAAAAAATAAAAAAGTGTCAAAACGTTCAATCTATGAGAGTGCAG
Source organism: Mya arenaria (assembly GCF_026914265.1). NCBI lineage: Eukaryota > Metazoa > Mollusca > Bivalvia > Myida > Myidae > Mya > Mya arenaria. The sequence continues at coordinate 32,063,246 of NC_069131.1, forward strand.
CTTTAAAACGTATTACAGGCTCGTTTTAATCAACTTTAGAAAACTAATAATTTCCCTTAATTAATTGCCACTTATACATTATACTTAATATCTCATTAAGATTTGAACAACTAATTTCCTGCTACTTACATTGTTTCATACAGGGGGTTGGCTTATACTTTCCTGTTGACAATCAAGTTATGAAGAAGGGCATGTTTTCCGTACGATCTGCCACAGGTCAAAGTGGTAGACACTTTGTAAAAAGAATGCTACATTTTGGTCACGAAGGAAGAGTAAGATTTTAAGACTCTGACTGTGCCCAAATAAGAAAAAAATCATGCCCTCTGTTCTTTGTAAATTGTAATGTAATTTTAATGTTTCCCTCATGCGTATCTGAAATAAAGTGATTTATCTGCTAAGGTTTATGTAAGTAACAACAATATCTACAACAACAACGATAACTACAACAACAACAATAACGACCAAAACACCGGGAACTACAGCACAAACTATGCAAATATCACCATCACAACAACTAGCAATACCAATGCCACCACCACCACCGCAACCACAACAACCTCTACCACCAACAACAATATGTAATGCATTGGCCATGTTACATCGGAAGCATTGCCTGTAAGTACTATGTTTTCGTTGGATTTTAGACTAAGATAGATGAAACAATTCCACACTATAAATATTTGGACTGGGATGCAAAACAAAATGTTCCTAAGACCGCAGAACACTTTGTTGCGTTCATCAGAGAGGTTGAATACGTATCCAAATCATCGGACTTGAAGGGACCGATACTGGTGCATTGCATGTACGTACAAACTTTGTTTTTTTCCCGATCGCATATACATTATATATAAATGCAATTATTAAAGTAACTTTGCTTTCACCGTAAACCAAGTATATATGAAATATTAAAGCTATAGCGACGCAGGTAATGTAATAGAGTAGAAAAGGATAGTGTTTAATATGATTCTTAAAACAGTATAGACGGATTCTGTATTGCAAAACAAATGTTGGTGGGGATAAAAAAAACAATCATCCTATCACTACGATCTAATATAACATTATTTTCACGATATATTGCCTTTGTGACAGAAATGGTGCTGGAAAGAGCGGCCTTTTTAGTGTTGTTTGGACGCTACTTGAAAAACTGAGTGAAGATAATGACGTCAGTGTAGTCAATGCGGTGCAGAAAGTCAGAGCGAGAAGAGCGCTCGCTGTTCCAAATAAGGTAAATAATAAACTACTTTCTCCAAAAAATTTAAAAAGTTTAATAACGATAAATATGAAACCCAACAGGGACAAACGTTTTACGATGTTCCAGAGACACAATGCAATACAAATGTCATTTGATTGTATGCACATTCTATGAACAAGAATAAGTTGATCGATTTACCTTGGTACTTTCTAGAACAACAATATGTCTGTGTGTTAATCAACATACTATTTGAGTTTGCGTTACTTGTTCAGCCGATTAGATCATCAGATTATATAGAACGTATTTTTGTGACGTCATAACGTTATGCTAATTATGACGCTGTTTAAAGAATAATAATTATTGTCTCGACTGCTTGGGCTAAATGCATTTCAAAATTTGAAGTTAGCATTATGCTTAAATATTTTTAATTTCAGTCATGCATTCAGATAATTACTATTTAAAACAAATTAAAACAAATTCTTTCTTGCAGAAACAGTTTTACTTCTGCTACGAGTGTGTTCTCCATTCCGTTAACGAAACAGATAACGCTGTGTATTACAACATAAGTGGGGATATCCAGAGGGAATGAATACGGTAGGCCAAGGCTGATACTTCTAACTGTGGAGCTATGACAGCCTCTGTGCTGCAATGACATTGAAACATGACTATGTGTTCATTTTTGCATAACAGTTATCAAATAATTCACAGGCCACTAGTATTTCTTTTGAGATTATAAACATTTCATTGTAAATATCGTGGTAGCGTTTTGACTTTAGACTTGTTTTTGACCTTTGTACCATATTGGGGAACAACAGATTCCTGTTTTAAGTTGAAATATTTCTTATTACCGTTTCCAATAGGCAAGTTTCAATATGCAAGGTTATTATGAACCATATTGCCGTTGATTAGTTGTTGTTTAGCTCTCCACAATATCACTTTTTGAATTATCATGTTTTGTACTACGTGTATTCCATTGTTTTGGTATACGAGCAGCTGCACTTTAAACCCTTTACTAAATGTATTAGGAACCTGTACAAATCAAATACACATATTTTGTTAATATAGCTTTACTTATGGAGCATGTGTTTGTGTTATGGGTGTTGAACAGTTTGCAATAGGCAAATTTTAATATGGCAGCTTATTGTGAATGATATTGCCGTTGATAAGTTGTTGTTTAGCAAATGACGCCGAACCATCTTGACATACATATTCATTATTGTTAAACACCAATGGAGATGTTCACTAGTCACGTGAAACCATTACACAAACAAATGTACGTGGACTTGAATTTGTCCAGAAGAGAATTATCGAGGGCAGCCTTGCACGTTGATTGACTGTATTGAGGTTTGATCCCGTTTTGGAAAGAAACAATGATATGTCAATATAATACACTACTTGAGTTGGAAACAATGAGGGATAATGGTCTTTTATTGGAGCAAAGTAGATATGTTATCCTGTCGGTCAAAATTCTCGGATTACAGTCTATGGCTCACTAGTCTGTAATGGTTTTATATGTGACATTAAATCGTGGTGGAAACGTAGAATAATGATGCTTCGCTCTCTTTGTGTATAATTGCAATCGTGTTTTCTGTTCACTTACTATTTCATATATATTGTTTTTATAAAAGCACTTTACAATATCACTTTTTAAATTATCATGTTTTGTACTAAATGTATTCCATTGTTTTTGTATACGAGCCACTGTAATATAAACCCTTTAATAAAAAATAAATGTACTAGGAACTTGTAACAAACGAATAAACGTTTCTTGTAATTATAGCTTAATTAATGGAGCATGTGTATGTGTTATTGGAGTTTGTAAGTAGAGGTGCAACACTTTCACTTAAATTTGTATTGTACCAGCTAATTTGCATGAAATGAAACACTGTCATGACAAACTCGTACATTTAATAGTTGATTGAAGGAAACATGATGATATGGAATACAAATGACACTGTTTATTCACACTGTTATGAAATACTCGCACATTTAACTGTTTAGTGATGGATGGCTCTGTGCCTATAGTAAGATAACATTCATATTCATAGGCATATTCATTCTGATGATTTGTCCATTTGTTTAATAATTTAATTGATTTTATTTACGAACAGTTCTTTCTTAATAATTTGATCATGGGCCATTTGTTCTTAATTGAATATGTATTTACAAGTGGAAGTTATACCTATTGTAGGCATACAACAGAAATATATCTCATAGATTATGTACTTAGAAAAGTAAATTGAAATATACAGTTACAGTTGTTAACATTGTGATAAAGATAAACCTATTTACAAATATGCCCTGCCATACATATATATAAAAGCCATTGTATTATAATACTTTGATCAAGTGTCATATTTGCCTATTTCAAATATGTAGTGTGTTGTATATTGCTTTTGAATAACCTTTTTCTTCTTTCTTCTATGTGTAATATATATATGCGCATTTGACTGGTTCGACCCATTTTATTAGCTAATACAAACATGACAAAAAAAAGGATTACCGGTCTTAAGCATTTTTAATTGTTACATGCTGAAGTATAGCAGTCGTCATATTTAGTTGTATTTTAAATAAGATGTATGACAAGCTCAGTATTCGACTGTGGATCGAATGTATTTGCCATTGTTGTACAGAATAAAATAAATACAATAGAAACTACCTGGACAAGCCCGATCCCCAACGTAACAAAGAACCTATTTAAAGAAGGATAGAGACCAACAAACACCGAGCGAAAAACATTTAGTACACGCGTACCCCAGATGCATCAAAATAGCAATGCTTTAATAAATTGTTGGTTAACCGCCAATGAACGTTTAGCAAAATATGAATTATATGGACTGAGAATAAATCCTTTTATTGGGTACTGGGCGTGCCAATGTACACAACAGATTAGTATTCCCATTCAGTGGCTAAGATTCAATATTTGTTGGGTTTTTATTTAATTTGAATTATAAACGATTCGTTTAACTACAATAATTTCTTTTAACCATTAATAGTATCCCGTTCGACAACACTATGTTTGTGGTAATGCGTCGTAAAAGCGGCATTATATAAGTTTTTTTTCACATTAACCGAGATAAAAATAAGAGATGTCACAGTATGTGACGAATGCCCCTGATTGTGACATTGACCTATGAACAAGGTCAGTACATGAAAAGTTGATCTTGTCTTTACATGTCAAATACATATGGCAAGTCATTTTAGATTGCCTCTAAACATAAAAAATACCACCCATACTTGACAACCTACACTGTTATGTCCTAATAAGCAGTATTCCATTGTGAATAAACACTAAGTGTGACCTTGAACTTAGAGGTAGGGACATGGGTCTTGCACGCGATATGTCATCTTGGTATGTCGGACACATGTGGCAAGTCATTTTAAAATCTGTCCATACAAGAGACAGTTACAGCCCGGACACGACAACCTTTACTCTATGTCCTTATATATGCAGCATTCCATTGTGAATAAACACCTAAGTGTGACCTTGACCTTAAAGGTAGGGACACGGGTCTTGCATGAAACACATCGTCTTGGTATGTGGAACACATGTGGCAAGTTATTTTAAAATTTGTCCATACAAGGGAAAGGTACAGCCCGGACACGACAACCTATACTCTATGTCCTATATGCAGCACTCAGTTGTAAATAAACCCTAAGTGTGACCTTTTCCTTAGATGAATGGACACGGGTCTTGCACGCGACACATCACCTTGGTATGTGAAACACATGTGGCAAGTTATTTTAAAATCTGTCCATACAAGGGAAAGTTACAGCACGGACACGAGTTATTGAGCCGGACACACGGACGGACGGACAGACGGACGGACGGTGCGATTTTAATATGCACCCTTCGGGGGCATAAAAAATCCCAGTTGCTAATGGTGCATGAAGATGACCATTAGGAGCCCTTTCTTCCATTTTATGCAGTGAATAAAAACTGGTATGTTATTACTTTACTATGTACGGCTACCGAACTGGTTGACAGGCCCATCGTCGGCATTTAAGAGTTGTGAGGCCAAATTGCGTTGTGTATTTTTGAGCGGATAAAGATCAATCTAGTTTTACATTATCGTTCGTGAGAAAAGTGATGATTTATATCCTGGTGTTTTGTGTGTGTTTTATGTGGTCTTAAGCTTCAGCACAGACATGTGTGGTTTCCTATGTAGTCCTAAGCCTCAGCTTGTCGAGATGTATGGTGTTCGATGTAGTCCTAAGCCTCAGCTTGTCGAGATGTGTGGTTTTCGATGTATTCCTAAGCATCAGCTTGTCAATATGTGTGGTTTTCGATGTATTCCTAAGCCTCAGCTTGTCGAGATGTGTGGTATTCGATGTAGTCCTTAGCCTCAGCCTTTCAAGATATGTGGTTTTCGATGTAGTCATAAGCCTCAATTTGTCGAGATGTGTGGTTTTCGGTGTGGTCCTAAGCCACAGCTGGTCAAGATGTGTGGTTTCCGATGTAATCTTTAGCTTGAGCTAGTCGAGATGTTAGTCATGCCAATGACATAGAACAGAAAAACAACAAAATCTTTATCCAGGAACATGGAACAACAAATCTTCACAAACAAGAAACTACATATATAAAATATATAAAAAAGGTGTTTATCAAGGATTGTTAGGTTCCGCCTTGGAACGGTCAGTAAAATGTAAATTTACTGGGGTTTTAAACTAGTGAATATGCACAACCTGACTCGTATCCCAACACTCCCGAATAAAGTAAAAACGTAAAATATATAATAAAAACTTATAGGTAAACCGCAAACATCTTATCAAATTATGAATTGACCTGAAGAACAACTTAAAATAAATAATAAATAACTTATAGGTGAACCGCGAATACTTATATGATTAGTGATCCCAACTCTTTTTGCAGTAGAAGGAATACAAGTCAGAGAAACTTTTGGATATTAATTAAAGATATGATGCAGTTATTGTCTGTAATTATCTAGCTATCATTATTTTAAGAACCATTTCTTAAAATATCACCATAAAATTGAGATGATACTATTGTACTTAAATATAATATTAGAATAACCATCAACAGTCTTTAAGAAAGTTTATTTTATCTGAAACCCTGTTTAAGTCAAGTATGTTGCTTAATTGGTAATAAATGACCACCGCCCAAAAATATATATAATTCAAGAATTCAATATAAAAACAGATATAAAAAGTTGTGTCACGGGAATTATTTAATACAAGCATACGTATATATTATTAAGCAGTATTATTTCCATTTAGCTATAAGGGTTAAATAATAGTTGGTATACCTTAAAAGTTATTTGCGTATTTTTTCATAATAATTTAATTTCAAAAGTGTAAAGAATGCGTTAAGGTATGTGCCATTAGAGTACCAATTAAATAAATAGTGTGTACGTACATTATTTGAATTTATTCAATAACAATTCATGGAGTCTGCAATATATCCTTTTTCATTAACTCGTAATAAATTATTTGAACACTTTGAATATCAATTTAGGTTTTAATGGCAGTTTTAAAAGAAGATAAGGTTACACATTCAACCAAGTTTCAATACGTCTATAATGAGAACGCAAACTATAATTGTTAATAGATTCATACAAGTTTCAAATCTACTCCGAAACAACAATAACTAACTAAAGTCAATAAGTCAATGAGTGAAGCAATATATAATATTCCTTATGATAGAACACAATTTGAACAATTCATATTTTGATATGGTTTAAGCACTATATCCAAACATTCTCTAAGGTGTGTTCTACTACGACAATTATTTTGGCGGTTCAAACTAGACAATACACGATATATAAGAACTAAACCACGATAGCTGACGTTGTTTGCGCGGATTATCACCCCATTGTCATGGAAAAAACGTAGCGTACGAACATAAGTATAGAGTTTGCAATAGTATAAGTTTTCTAGGATTTGTGGTAGTTTTATGATGTGTACTCTACTTTAGAAGCAACTCGTACTCGTACTCGTAGTAAGGCGCATCCCGGCAGCATTATTGATAGCAGTTGTAGATCATTTATGGTCGAGTCTATTGAATTGTCGAAGCAGATCAAACTAGAATCGCAACTAAACCGTCATGGAATGGCACTGTGCGTGATGGGAAGCAATGCGTACTAAACGTTTTGTTTTTATTTATTATCATTCATACTGTATTGTGACAAAGAATCAGACGCTATGTATTTTGAAGACAACGAATGTATATAAGGTAATAATAGTTAGCTTGCTAGTACTTCTCTTCAGTTTGAATAAAACGAGTGTCCTCTTCAACAGAGTTGTGGCCTTTCCGGATCTAAAATAAAAAATATACATCAGTGGGCAAGATTTATGCCAGTACCGTCAAGAATATGGCCGCGATTTACGTTAATGCCCCTTATTAGCCTACCAAGACAGTACAAATTTCAACGCCGCTGATTTGTTGAGTAGAGAAGTTACTGATGTTATTAATTAGCTGATTTGCTAAACTGCCAAATAACCATAAATGGTCAAGCTGCCACGGTCAATGCAACAAAACAAAATAGTCATGGTACAAAAGACACACGTCATTTGCACAATTTTAATGTGCAAATTTAGAGAATAATTTTACTAGTTGATATTGGTTTCTATGTCTTTGTGAAAGACTGTGTATATTCTCCGTTTGACAGTTTGTTAGTAACTTTTATGTTGCATTGGTTTGTCTTTTGTAAATCATCGGAGTGTTTCAAGATTCAGCATTTATTTTGCGTGGAAACCTTCGTATATGCAGTGCTTACAATAAAACAACTAAGTGCGATTCTTTTAAAGCTACATAAACATCACCAAGATAACTATATATTTTATATGAAATCTTCACTATGCGACTTTAACGGCTGTTACTCATCATGCACGACAGTGAAAACGTCTGGATGCGTGTTCGCCATATTTTATATTCATTTGTTTTGCATAGTTCAACTTCCTTACAGACTAGAGAGCTCACAGCCATATCATTCCTGGCATAGCATATGAACCTTAAGATATATATCTCGAACGGTTGAAGCCTCTTTTCCCGACTAAGAAAGATCGCACTATTCATAACAATAACGACTTTCGAATTGTTAGAATTTGACCTACTTCGCATTTAATGCTTACTCAGTATTTCCAGGCCGCTCTTTACTCAACTTGGTAACAATTTTATAGGCATAGTTTCTTCGACAAATTTGATAGCCTGCCATTGTTGATTTTGCCATTTAATATTCTGAATGTTTTGTTTCTGGATGTACTTTTTACATTGTGTGTCCTTATACTTCTCATCCAGTATCTAAGTTTGTTACCTTCATTGTTTTAGTAATAGCTGATTGCTTTCATTACCTGTTGTTATTTGTGACATCGTCTGATTATGGTTTGATATTCACGAAGCGTCGAATATGTTATGGGTTGTGTAGAGAGATATACGAATTTGTCTATCCGGGGCGATTTCTGTTTGGATGAGGGGTGTATTGGGGAACCGACCACGTCATCCTGTTGATCACCAGTAGCTCTCTTGACTGATACCTTACTTGTTTTAGCCTTGCTCCGCCTAGGAGGATCAAAGCTACTTTCAATGTCATCGAAACTGAGTATGATGGCTATAAAGTACGTGTCGAATCAGAGTGTTAATTGCAGTTTTGAGATCCTTAATACAGCAAACACGTTTAACTTTGACGTTGCTGTATTATAAAAAACCTGTGCGTCTCCGCCATTACACTACACAGTTCGAGATAGTGGCCTCAGTATCAGAAATATACTTGTATGAAGTCCAACATATATTTCAATTCATAAAAGTGTTTCCGAAAAAATGCGCTCCAGTAGCTGAGGAGAACGTTTACTGATATGAACAACAAAATATTTTTTGACAATGACTTTATTTTATCAATACACATAGATATATACTATACATTTTTGTCACTTTTCAACACCAATTTTTATTTGTGTACATTAATCAAATATGTCAACACTTGACTTTACCTAAGATCATGCTTAAAAGTTGCTTGATGACGGCAGGTTATTCAAATTTCAGTGGATAAGTAGGCCGCAATATTGTTGTTTTGTATTTTAAGTATACAGCCGCAGTTGATGATCAATCGTGAGAACGATTTATGTTATGGTCCTACCCTTTTCTAAGTGTATTTTTTATTGAATGCTTATTTTTCATAACGCAAAGAATGTAACCTAAGACAATTTCATGGTCATGCATTCTTGACTTCATTCACTGTTTAGTCCGTTATCTAAATCAACGAATCCGAAAAACTGAATCGATCTTAGATCCCCAATAAAGCAAGATAGACCAAGAAGAAATAGTTACCGTATGTAATCATAGGCGAAGCCGTATTGGGTATACGTGTGTTTACTATATCGATGTCTTCCAAACAAACTCTATATATTGGATTTGGAGTAAGAGCATTTGTATATGTAAAAAAATGTTCTGAGAACAATATAAGACCAGATGAATTAACAAATAAGACATAACTATTTTGAAACATATAGACTTCTTCCGACAAAAATTCAATTTGTTCACAAAAGGCGAATTTCGAAAGCATGACATGGTCATGTTCATCGTTGACTACCTGTTCTCCAAAATCAATAAACGTATAGAGTTGGTCATTAAGGCTTCCCGAGTGTTGTCTCAATATAGATTCCTCCGGCTCCGTTATATTTGCAATATCAACAGGCAAATAGTATGTAGAATCATTGAAAGAGGACGTCGTAGAATGTTGTGTGAATGCGCATAAACTACTAAATGCTTGTGAAACTGTTACCATTTGATCATCAATATAAATCTGCCATTTCTTTTCAATTACGCGTTTAGTGTGTTCTAAGACTTCCACATATGACATATGATTTTTTGGTCGTGATAAATTGTAAATCAAGTAAGTTACTCTTCCGTTAATAGACTGATATACTACATTATGCGGCTGCCTCCAGGCATTCGCCAAGGGTGAATTGAAATTGACCGGGAAGCGTTTCCCCTTACTGTCAACTTTTGAGCTTAATTCTAAAAAATGATGCTCTGGTATATTTGGTGTAAGCGTAAATTTAAGACAAATCTTATAATTTTGTGCAGAAATATCAATATCAGCAGTTGGTCCGCAATCTGAATTTGAGAGAGGACCTGTACAAAATACTGGTCGGCAGTCCTGAAAAAAACAGCGTCATATTAAATTGGTACAGACACATATTAATGTTTACAGAAGACAACTATAATATATTTCTTTATCCTGCTATGTTTCCTCTAAATGACCGAATAAAGGCCTGCCAGATAAACATGTATGAAGTCCCTCATTGTTATTTTTCATTTATTTATTATGCAATGTATTGAAAGTTTTCTCTTTTGTATGAGGGGTTTCAAATACTTATTATTATAGCCAACATACACATTTCATTTGACACCATCAAGTGGTTTTTAACTGTGAATTTATCTAGGACGTAATTCCGTGACGACAGAAAACAATCTTATCGATGGACAAACCCATAAGTCGGAAGTTCAAAACCAAGCCCTCTGACAGAAACAATGCAGGGACCCAAACGACAACGAACCAGATATACAGACGTATAAACACCACATGCATAAATACAATGACAACAAACCGACATCAAAACAGCTTAAGAGATAAATAATGGGATCACCACCTTAGATCGGTCAGAATAAAACGAGTTCGCTGAGCACAGGCCTACTGGGTGTTTAAATAAGTTAGTATAACGATAAATTCACACATGCCCCAACATGTTTAAATAATTACAAAAAATTGAAAAAATTGAAATCAAAATTAAAACTATAAGCCTTATTTTTTCGTGTGAATATAATGTACAATTTGAAGAAAATCTTAATTTTGTCGATATCGTATGTACGTGTTCACGGTAATTCGATTCAAGAACACTGCGTGTGTCATTGCAACGGCGCAGGTGTCGGTTAAAGAACAATTTGAAATTTATCCGTCTTGCTGCAATAGCTATCTGGCCAAACTATTTTTATAGCCTTATTAATTGCAATCATCCCGGCACCAATTATGTATTTCCTGCATATCCAGCTGATTAAAATATATGCTATAAGGACAATTTGATAGTTGTTTTATAATAACGATTAAGGGGTCGACTGCTATCATTGCACTTATTCAATTTCAACAGCCAATGAAAAGTATAATTAATGTTTGTGATCATCAACATTTCAGTTTATATAAAGCCCATGTTTAGACCACTAAATAGTGCCAATATTAATTTAAGCGGTAAGCTATGTTATAAGCGAACACTCTCATTGAGTTTTGTTTTGGCTAATGTAAGTTTTTATTAAAAATAAAAATATCATACCTTTTCCCCAGACTTTGAAGTGCATGCTTTTCTCGAAGGAACTTCCCCTACGCCGTTGCTTGTATTTAAACTCCTCAGTGTAATCGTTCCTGGAGGACCTTCTGGTTTGGGGTCACCAGAATCAGCCAAATAAGCATGCCTTCTTGGTAGACAAAGGGCATTGCCTTCGTTGCAGAATTGGCAGAAAATATTTTTATACCAATAAAATACATCTTTAGTTGACGGCCCTGAAGGCATGATTGGACCATTTTCACATAGATGGATCATTTCCCGCGAAGCATAGGAACTTGATTCGTTGCAAGTGTTTATAATGTTAGGAAAGCATTGAAGGGAGGATCGAGGGACCCAAATGGTTTCCTTTGGTAGAATAAATTTAACAGAGCAAAATGACTGATCTTCAAAGTTTGTGTTGACCTTTGTAACTAATTCATCCACAGACTTTGCAACAACACCGTTAACTTCCAGTTTACAGCTAATCAAGGGTTTAAGACTCACAACATTGGCAGCATGGTGACACTGGGCACAAAGATAATTTTTGTACACTAGTTTTCGTTCAGGTGAATAGACTGGATTAAGGCTCCCCCACGACGCTACAATTTCTGCTCCACAATTAAAATGGCTTGTTTCATTAGTACTTTCCTGCAAACAAAACGGAAATGTTATATATATATATAAACCACATGTTTCAAAAATTACACTGAGAAATATATATTTATAAATATATATATATATATATATATATATATATATATATTTCTCAGTGTAATTTTTGAAACATGTGATACTCTATATTTGGACAAAGTGTTATTGACTTACTCTGTTTTATACGTTTGAAAAACAATAAACGTATTAACTAAGAATACATTATATCTGTTCAATCTACAAACAATCATTAAGTCGTTTTTCTTGGAACATTTGAACGTGACAAAAACACCATAAGTATGAAATGTATTGTTGCCTCATAACTCTTTATTGGTTTGGTTTCACTTGTCAATAAAATGATTTTATGTGCAGAAAATAGAACTAAATATTATAAAAAGTATTGTGAAGAACCAGCAATTGTGGATTTGAACAAATTCAAAACATGCCATTTCACGTCAATTCAGTTAAAACAGGTCTTGATTATCTAGTTTTTCATTTAAACATAGTTAGTATTATACACTTTGTAATTAGTGAGTTCTGACAAGAGAAGTTCTTGATAACTTATTTAATTTCGCAATTATTGCTCCGTTTTGTTGTTTGGAAAAAGTTCGCTTGGTAACTTTCAAGTAACGAGTTTCGTAACAATTTGCATTACAGATTATTAGCACATTCTTCGGCAGAAATGAAGGTTTTATTCATTTTTCCGCGGAATTAGTTTTTTAGCCGAATGACGTCAGTGTCAAGTCATAATACACGAATTTAATATAAGGAAATACATCATGATCGTATTCAACTCGAAACAAGTAAATTTATTTGATGAATAGACGATTTTATATATAATTGTCTTCCAATACGGGATTTATTAAATTTGATAAAAAACATGCATAAGCGATTTGTCAACAATCTTTAGTTAGTAACATAATGTAATAAAGTCTGAAAAAATCACCAGGGATGTGATATTTAATCTATATTACAAAATTTATTTCGATACAATTCAGCGTTTTAATACATCGATGCAGCGCGCATGGGTTTTTGATCGATGACGTGGCGTCGTAAGTTATCACTACAGTGTCATATACAAAACATAAATTTAGGTTTTACATAAGTGACTGTCTCAGTACTACGGTCCATCGGTGTGTGAACACGTTTTGTCAGTATAAGAATAGTGAACTTCACGATTAGCCGTGCACTGGCCTTATGTATATGTACTTTGTTTACTTTTTTATTTTATTACTATTTGGGGGTTTGGTGGAGGTTCAATCTACAAAATTGTTATATAACGCTTCAAAGATCATTGAAAGTAGTAAATATTCGGCTGCCTAATCATGTGCATCGTAAATGTATTAAATAAAACCAAACCTTGGCGAGTTTAATGAATTGATGACCCATATTATATAACCACGATGTGCATGTTTTGTATATATCAGAAATATTAATTGTATAATTTTCATCGATAAATGCCAAAAGTAGCAAGCACATTTTCAACTTTATTTATTTATAACTTCACGTAATTAGTATTAATAGTTTAAGAAGGTAAGGAAATATATAAACTTACGGGGCATGTAGTAACCATGAATAACCCATACATGTTCTCGTTCAGTTTGTCTCCCACCGACGATGGAGTGCAGACAATACCCTCTGTCTCAGTAAAAGCGATTGGATTCATTTCCCCAAAACAGCAGTTCCCTGAACACAAAGTTGAACAGGAGCAATCTGCAAAAAATAACACGAATTTATCACTTTTTCATTTCATCTGTGCCACTAATATTAATTGTCGATGCCTTTTGGCCTCATGAAAAATTGATACCATTTCCATAAGACATTAAACACTTTTAAATGATTACCAAATAAGTTTTGTCTTCAAATTTGCACAATTATACTTCGGATGTCTTAAATAAGAGCTTTAAAATTTATCTGATCCTATCTGGTCCGTTTGTTTTAACTTTGTTAAAGTTAACAACGTGTTGAAGCCATTGTTGTTGACATTAAAATCTTCATTCGTCGATTAGTATCATGGCCAAACAAATGATCTGTGCACAATGTGTACAACTGTTTCTCATGTACTTGTTGCGTTTGTTCATATATCAACAGAGACAATAGTCAATATAATTAGTATCCTGTCATAAGATATGCTTCCGTGAGTTAAGTTATTTCAGTCTATTAATTATTCGTTTTACTGTCCAATCATAACACTCAGATTCAACACTTAAACTTAAAAGGTATAAAACCATATATTACATTCAACAATCAGCTCATATAATTATATGTTTTCATGAAAAACTAAACCTATATAATTACACTTTTAATTTTCAATTAAAATGTGCTAATACTACAATTTAGTTTAAGCGTCACTCTATCTAGCTCAAATCTGAAGTATAAAACATTGGGCCAAATGTTTAGAACTTTGTTAAAATTAACTAAGTTGTTATCGACATCGTTGTTTAATTTCAAATCGTTATTGCGTTGATGGTTAAATGGGAACAGGAACTGAATTTCAGCTGAACATGTTTATAATTAAAACAGTGAGCACATCATACAATGCTTTAAGTTTAAAAGTTGACAACAATGTCTTTATTCACGATGTTAACTTTAACAAAATTAAAAACAATATGCCCTTGTCGGAGAAACCACGTACCTGAACATTGCCAAATGCTAGTGTTGAAATATGTCCAGGAGGCATTTTGTGTTTCCTCGAATCGCTGGGAGCATTGTTTAAATTCCGTTTCAATATCGCTAATAGTGGGCATTGCATGTCCCATTTTCAAACATCCTACAGCCAGTCCAAACCACCAGCAAATTTTGTTGAACATATTCTTGGATATGAAACGAAGAGCATAACGACGCTGTAAGTGTTTTACCAACAATTAAACGTTTGCAATTCTAATAGCAAAAATATGGTTGTCAAATAAAAAAACCAGAACAATACGCCGTATTCCACAATGCTAACGTCATAATAAAGTCATAGTAAGTACCATTGCACGATTAATAAATAACGACAGGAAAATAGTGCTATACAAAAATGCATTTTAAATATGTTAAGTGTGTTAAAACAGCAACGTTAATGGTAATAAAAAGGGCTATTTGTACTCAGTTTAACTTCGGGTCGTATTCGCTGGTGTCTAATATAACCACCAATATCCAAACGCAGTACTTATTTAAGGAATAAATTGCGGGACTGATGTCATTATCGGGGTATGAACGCAATTCATTACTTAATTTTTCTCCAAGAGTTCATTATTGCATTCAAGAATTGTTAGAAATACTTCATTTCACTTAAGAAAACCTTACAGTAATCCATGTTCACCCATTCTGTAAATAAAACGACACGCCTGTAGCCTGTAAATGACACCACAATAACACAGAAAAAGATCAACTACTTGAAGTTACTTTTAAACATAAAATTGAAACACTGATGACCTCAATACATTTAACATATCATAAGTTTATACTTCCTTACATGTTGAATTAGGTTTACGGGACCTTCTGTCACAATACAAATAATAAAACGATCAACGATTTCCATGATTATTGTTATTGATGATTCGCGATACAAACATATCCGAAGATGTTGCGTTCATCGGATGATAATCGCAATTGCCGAAAGGCAGCTCATTTAAGGAATGGAAGTGGAGGTGTAAATATAGGGTCATGAAAGCAAGTCTACGGCTCTTCTTGATTTTTGCAAAGACGGCGATGAAATTGTTGAGATGTCAACATAAAGGTATGCAATTGTTACAACTCGTTACTTAATATTCACTTTATCATTAAATTACCTTATATATTATAAACATAACACATAATGAACGTTTGTTTAGGCAGGATACTTTCTATAGAACGTCTGACCTTCACTTCAAAATGAAGTTAAATATACAATTCAACTTGAGGTTAAATTTACACCAAAATACTTCACAAACTTGATAAACTTTGAAAACGAAAATCTGTTCATTCTAGTACAATTCTTTGTGAATTTAGTGAATTTAGGCAATCAATGAAACTCAGTTCAGTGGGGGGCTACTGGGCTGAACGTTTTGTTTTTGTCGATTCTCAAACATATGTACATGTACCGCGTTTTTATAGTTTATCAGCGTAATAACCCATGTTGAATTATAAATTAAAAAATGTGAGACAACGACGTTTCACATTTCCACTGCGCTTGCCAATCTAAAGTGCTTTGTTAGTCTCTTAAACGGAATTCCATTGTTTATATTTTATTATTATTTTAATGTTGATATTAAACGCTATTTGTACTTTCTGTAGACGAATTGGTATGCATATCATTAGTATAAATAATATCTTTTAATTGTTTTCGGTCCGGAATATAAAATCAGCCCCATCGGAACGTGAGTAAACAAGGAACTATTCGAGTTCCCGGCAACGCAGCATAACCACTTTCTTATCCGGACCGGGATATCATGATTGTTATTTCTTTTTGCATACCTGAAATCATCAATTTGTGGACGAATCGACGTAAAAACACATTTTGTAATTTTGAAATGAAAAAAGTAGATTCAATAATATTGTAAAAATGAACGTAAATGTCCTAAGACTGTTATTGAATCCGAATATCACGTTCTACTTTGTTGTTTTGCATACTATCATATACTTATACAATATAATATAAAATCTAATTACGAACCTTAATTAAGTTTCAGATTATTTTTTATCTTAACAAAATTATATTTATATGCAATATCATATCGAGAATAAACATAGTCAAGGTACGAGTGAGTATGTGTCAAGGTACCTAATTTCCACTGGCTGGTCGTCCAAAATCGATGACGCTAAAGTTTCTTTCGGTAATAACGTATTTTTGTAATGCGGTAAAATTTGAAAGTCATCCTTATAAAGGATTTTAAATACCTTATGACAAGTGTTAGAAGTGACATATGGGGGATTCTTGACACTTGTGAATAACTTGTGAAACTGCTATTATTGTATTGTGGCATGGTAAATGTCAAAGAATACAAAACAAGCATGAATTGTTTTGATAAATGCAATCAAAAAGACCCAAATGTTATACTTGAGTATTTTCTAAGCAGTAAATACCACCACATTTTAATAGTCATCTCCATACCGACCTGCAATACAGTGATAAAGTTTTGCCATGGTATCTAAAAGAGCATTTCTGATCACACTTCTTTTACCTTATAAGTCAGTGAGTACAAACGTTCCATTTTTAACCTGTGTAAATTCTTTCAAATCGCATTTACATGAAGATCAAGTATTTTCTATGCATCTCAGACTAGATTCTTCAGCAGTAATATAAAGGATATTTCAACTAGTACACATTTGTCATATCCGGTATTAAGGATAACATGTAAAATAGCTCATTACTCAATCTTACATTATTTTATAGTTAAATAAGGATACTATGTTATGTTGTAATATATTATATAATAATGTATATTATATTTTATATGTATCATATATCCACTATTTATAATGTCGCTATTGTTAATATCATATATTTAATATTTGTTTTATATTATATTATAAAATATGATAATAGGTAGCAATTCAAACTTATAAAAATAACAATAATACAAATGCAAAGTAAATCGCAAACCAGATTGAGTTTACTTCCGGCAGAAATATAAAATGAACCTCCTATTTTGCTTTATGTAATATGAATCTTGCAATAATGAATGTAAAACTCACCTTCTTCCTTATTTGTGGTGTTATTCGATGTAGACACCGTCTGGCATTAACATGGTTCAGGTATATATTATTATTTGCGTGTTAAAATCACACCTGTGTCATCAAGTAAGTGTTTCTTCTCAGCAATCCTTTCTTATATGACAGTTGTCATACATATCCTTCATACAAAAACGTTGATTAAAAGTAGATAATACGTCCTTTCTTAGATTTATTTCATGGAATAGTTATTAACTTCCTTCGTTACTTTAACAAATGGGCACCATGTGGTCACAGGAGCAATGGTATCGTACAAATGTCTTGATAACGAACCTTATTACAGTGTCAATTAATGAACTAACGATGTATTTTGTGTGTGTATAATGATCTGTGGAAAACTAACGGATACAATAAACTACGAATAATTAAAATTGCCAAGATATGTTATGTTGCTGTTGTAATTAAACAAATAACCTAAACTACACTGAGTTTGTGTGAAAAAACTGACATATTTGTCCAACTCTAATTATGCATTTCTAAACCTTTAAACAACAGTATGGTCATTTGTTTTTCAACTACATTACCGTACATGAAAAAAACAGTTTTGATTATTGTCTGTGTGACCTTGACCGTGATTCATTTGTACCTTCACCATAACTTGTTAGCTTGAAAACAATATCATTCGGACGTACAAGCCTTCCTTGACACGACAATACAATTTATAATTCTTAATATATACCATGAAACTTAGGGTTTATATAACAAAATACATGTTTTTAAATCCTCATCAAATACTTTAAATGACAGAGATGTCTAAAACGTAAATCACGAAAACGTTTACTAATAAAAATAGGATACAAAATAATGTATACATTCGTTGGAATTGAACTTATCAACCAATAAGTAATTGACTGCGTTACGCTAATGAGAGTTCAGTACGGGGTCACAACGTTGTAAGTATTTTATTATTGCCTTGATTGTTGACCACATAAGCAGTTCATTAAGTCCACGTACATTGAAGGTTGATGCTCATTTCATTTGAGGTCACTTGTTGGCGGGGAACGCCCTAGAAAATGTTTCAAAGTGTCCTAATTTGGTATTTTCATTACAGTTGAAATAAAGAATCAACTTACGAACACACACGAACACAACACCATTAAACAGGCGTCAATGATATGTGAATAACATATACATAATCGAGGTAGTTTTTTTTTTGTTTTTAAATTAATGAAATTTGTGCAAAACAATACCAAATTATTTAGATCATATACTTTATATATTGAATTATTGATTGGAGCGTATATTTATTATATTAACTGAATAGCGTAGTTATTATGAAAAACTATTTCCAATAAAGCATGTTTCAATAGCATCTATATAAATTGGCATACCCATACATACCGTAAATTTATCGAGACAAAACTGACATTAATATATGCAGCATCATATGCCTGTATAAACGTGTGCACATTACGGGGTCATACACAGGCAATGAAACTCATAACACTATTGTTTTAACAAGGGGATCATAAAACTGTTATTGGAAATTCCTCAGCTATTGAGTACTATCATATCGGGTACCATCTATGGAGTGGTCTCTCTTGAAATTGGTTAAAAATATGGACATTAGTTATTCCTAATTTAATTGGAATGAAAAGATATGATTTGTAGTATGCTAAACGAGTAACATGTTAACAGTTTAGCTCATTTGGTACATAATAAACCGAAGCTTGTTTACTTGAGTTGTACTCCAGGAGCATTTGTTTCTTCTATAATATGAATCCCAAATTGCATGTATGTAAATGAGAATACACATAGAGTAAAATCACATGTAATATCATGTGAGTTTTCGGAAGTATGAAATGCACATTATCAGGGGAGACATGTATTTCAAACCAAATATATATTTTCACATTCCGAATCCATGCATTCATCAATGTCTGACCTCGTTATTGACACTTCGTATTTGATAACAATCGAACAATTATTTCTGTACAAATTTAAATATAAAAAATCAGTTGTTTTTAATTGATTTTGCATGAAATTTGCCAATAAATAACTCTTTTATTGTTCAATATTTGGATATAATTGTACCGGATATATATTTACACTTCTTCAAAAATACAACCTTGCTTATGTATTGATTAAATACCGAAGCAGTGGTAAATTTCCGGGAAACAGTCTTGGAAAAAACTATTACAATGCATGTTAAAATACTAAACAAACAAACTCGTGCTGCCCGGGTGCAGGAGAAAATTGGCGTTACATTACCGCTAATAGTTGTGTCTGACAACCCTTGCCTATATGGGAGGTCGCCATAACTTTCTGTCTATGACTTTAAACATTTTGACGTGGAATGAGTGTTCTCTAGTGCATCGTATCTTATCGAACGAATCTTATTAGCAAAGACATAGCTATATGTGGTACATCTGAACATTGGTTGTACCCTGATATTTTGCATTTCTTGGACAGTTTGCCTTCTGAATACAGTGCTTATTTTTTTGTAACAATAACTTATTTGATATAACTAAACCCAGGCGATTAGGAAAAGGCGGAGTTGCATTATTATACCACAAGCGTTTGAGATATAAAATTGTTCACTTACATATTGCTGAGGACAATATAATTGGTATTCAAGTGCAAGTCACTCATGATAATTACATGTTCTTTTTTCAGGGTTTATCTCCCTTGCACGATTCACTCAATAACTGTGTAAAAAACATAGATAATGACTTATAGAACACATACTCGCCTGAAAGTACATACGCGAAGTATACAACTAGGGATTGCAATCTTGTACCGACGCATTGTACTCCTTTATATGTAGGCTCAAAGTCTACATTTGTTTCATATGGTGTTCGATTTTAATCAGTTATAAACTATATTTTATTGCCATTTGAAATATTTGACTGTGATGAAAATTGTGATATTCTTGATGACGATTGTTTAAATATTTCACGTCATAAGCCGATACATGTAGAGTTATTGTTGCCTGAACGTGTTGATGAAAATGAAAATGACTCAAATAATTTTACAAATATTAATTGGGACACGGATAAGGCTGTGGATGTTGCCCGGTACGGGAATTTGCTTATGAATGACAGTGACCTGGTTTCATTAAAATCGGCAAGCCTAGTTCGTACTAAGATTGAGAAAGCATATGACTTGATAAAACCCGTATTTCTAAATTTTCCACAAAAATAAATCCAGAAAGAAAATTGACATTTTTTTTAACCCATACTGGAATGTTACTATAAAAATGCGCGCATAAAAATGAATTTATTGCAACATATGTGCTGTGCGGACGGTCGGCAGCGAAAGGCGTTGTGTGTGTCCTACGTAAAATGTAAGAATACTTATTGTGAATTTAGACGACTGCATAGAAATAGCGTTAACCAGTACTTAATAAATCTTGATCGGGTATTAGACCGGAAGACTGAGGTAAATTCGAATAATTTTTGGAGCCTTGTGAAGAGGCGGGCGGAGACGCTCTTAAAAGAATATTGTGGGGGCGATGCTGAACTTTGACGCACCGTTATCAGGGACCCAAGCGTTATTACTGGCAAGTTGGCTGAATACTTTAAGGACACACCGATGACAGACGAACGATTCGATGGTACATGGTAAGAGACTAGTGATGAAACGATTATCGAGTACAATCGATAAATCGTCGCTGACAATGCTCTGTCGGCGACAATCGATAGTGGTTGTCCAAAATCGATGTCGCTAATGTAACATCCGGTAACTACGTATTTTTTGCGGGTAAAGAAGTGTGCGGTAAATGTAAATACTTTTGCATAAAAACTGACAAATTCTCCCTAAATTACAAATTGTTTGTTAAAATGCTTTTACATGGATAAAATGCTAAGATAACTTACTTGATGCGGTGAGCATCATTTTGCAATTGATTATGAAGTACACGTATGTGTTTTGTTGTTATGTTTTTTCATTAAGTTATTAAAGACAGAAAAAGGTTATGCTTACTGTTGCAAAAAGCATGATTATAGCATCACACCTGCTGATTCCAGGTTAAACCATTTAAATGATCATTATATTTATTTGTACTCGATAATCGTTTCATCACTAATTCTCACCATGAAAACTACATCATACATAAAATGTGTTTTGTCCAAGTTTGATCGAACTCGGAGAAAAGCTATGGGAACAAATAATTATGCAAAAAGTATATCTAAGTTTCATCGAGCTGTCAGAGCAATCTTTGAAAAGCCAATGCAGAAACATATAAGGTAAAGCCAAGGCTACAAATGAAAATGTATTTGGAAAGTATATTTGTTGCAATAGTAATATGTAAATTGCCCAAGTAGTAGCACTTCTATTGCTATCAAATTGTAAATGTATGATTACCTTTATTATATAACACACTTGTGAAATCAAGGTTTTCTTTTTCAAGTTAAGTTAACTATAAGAAGCGTGTGTGTGGTTTGCCTTATCGCCCGTATACAGTTTAAATTATTTTAACAAGGGTTTCTATGTTGTATCGGATTTGTCAAATACTGTTTTTCTTAGATATGCTGTCTAATAATAGTATGTATTAGACATCTCCATATATATGTAAACATTATAACTATGTAAATATGTGTTTAACTATTCATATATAGGAGGAAATAAAAATTGAATTCAATTATTGCCGATCTGGCTTTACCATTTCAAGGCAATTTGTCAGTAAATGTACGGACAGTTTAGCAAATCACGTTCTCTGGTATTGTAATAAATCGGAGAAAGCCCGGATAAAGATCACTGGCGCGCTAGTGGACGTAATTGGTTTTGACGAGTTCATACAGTTTGTCAGTTTATCTGTTATAGAACAGGTATCACATGCTCTTGTAGTTACGGAACATAGTACATTTTGCAATTATTTGATACTACCTGAATTTCAGTAAATATATTAAAAGGCAATAGAAATGCGTTTTATTCGCAACATATTTGTCTTGTGTGTTCGTTTTTGTGCAAGGTCGATATCATGTAGGCTAAAGATTTGGAATTAAAATATAGCTATTTATTGCATCTATAACGTAGCAAAAATCACAGTGATTACGTGATATATATTTTTATCATATGTGTTCAGGTTGGGTCTTTGTGCGTGGCATCCTTTATCAGTATTTTTATAGAATATACACTCAAAATAAAATATTCTTCACTGGCAAAGAATAACCACTAGTCTAATTATCATATGTTAAAAGTGTGACTTATGTCAGAAAATTGTAGATAAGTGGTATTTATTAGTATGTTGGACTTTCACTGTATACTGTGTATTTATTTTGTTTGTCAAAAATGAAGGAGTAAATGAAATATAAATTTAGTTTGCCAGTGACTGCTTTGTTTCATATTTATATGTTCTGAAATTCGATTTGTTTTTGATTATTAAATAAATGAAAACTCAAAAATATCGCAACCTTCACTTACCCTTTCTCCAAAGGTTGATGTCAAAATCAAAATCTTAACAGTTCTTTAACAACTTGATGTCTGAACAACCAGTAAGAATTGCGTAATAGTTCCATTATTTATATTATAATGTTAGTAATTAGGTGATTTCATATTGGCCCAGTTATTTGTCCGATGTCAGCTGTATTGGCCTGAGCCCGAAGGTCGAAGGGCAATTCTGCTGACTGAGGGCAAAGAACTCGCCCAATATGAAATCACCTCTTTAATGAGTATTTTATTAATTAACCATTACGTATGCTACATTTTGGTAAAAACATTCTAATACCTTACCGCATTATTGAAGCTTATTTCCCTTTTTCAATCATGGATTCTGCTTTTCTAAGCTGGACTTTGCTGATTTCGACATGCACCCTTTATAGTGACATTGCACAGATCATTCGGAGCTCCTCGGCCATTTTATCGAAAACAACCTCGCATGTATTTGGACGGTTTACATGTATACTCAAAAAGTGGTACGTTTAAGTCCGCTGCAAGTAGATCGCGTAGTAATTTTATTTAGCAGTTAAACATTATGACTAAACTCTTGGGAATCTTAATTATGTTTGCAATAATACACTTCACTGGCAATCAATTAAAACTTAGATCTATAAATACAACTCTAAAACACTACATTTAATTATTGATATAATTAAAAAATACGAACTACTTCAACTGATGTACCGGCATACATCCGAGGTTGTTTTCGATAGAAATGACAAAGGTGTTCCGAATGTGCATAGAATTATCGACAAAACCGATTGTACAGTCTAAGGTAGCATATCTTTCCGTGAATATTTCGTAAATCGTTTGTCAATAGTTTAACGTTGTTTTCGCCTTCCTCATCCATTTTATCGGTTCCCAAACCAATAATTGTCATGAAATCCACAAACAGGTTAAATACAACTGTAATATCCAACCGTGCAAAGTTGTTAAAGTATTTAATAGGTTAGTAATTCCACATATGTTATAAACAAGGCACACACTTTTCAAAACAGTCGGTTAAACGGAAAACAAAATGGCTGCCTTTTAAGATGATTTACAACATTCTCATATAGGGGCGAGTTTCGACAGCCAATGAAAATGGTCCATTCCTCTCGTCCCATATTTGGCAAGTTAATTAGCTAATCAAAACGGCAGATACTCGTATTGGCCGATTGTGGTCGCTATTGGACAAGAGCTGGCATATGTTGTCCTCACTTATCAAGTATTAGTACTGTAATTGTCCCTGCATCGCGTCAAATACTTAATAGTCGATGAATAAAAATGAATAAGAACATTATCGAACGGCAGACATTCGTGTCGACCAACTGTGGTAGCTATTGGGCGAATGTTGGCATATATTGTCTTCTCTTGTCAAGTATTAATCCTGCAATTGTCCCGGTATAGAATCAAATCCGTAATAGTTGATTAATAAAATCTAATCAGAACATTATCGAATAGGCTAAGCAATAAATATACAGAACATAACATAGTTTTTAGTTGAATGTACTGTACAACTCCGAATACACGCAAACTGCGTTGGCAAATTTGATGAATAAAAAACAGGACATTGATCGGCGGTATGTACCACTGCGCATGGTATGTAGAACTGACACGTTGCTAATTCGTTACAGGCATACATTCAAGGTATTCTGCCAATTATTATCATTAAAGCCATAACTATTCATCATGCCAGGTCATATGACAAACATAATACTTGTCAAACAAAAAACCATATATCAATGTCGACTGAAATCTTAAAGCCTAGCATTAAATCTTTAATACAGTGTTTGACCAACAAGTTTAATAGTATTCTGCGACGCGTGATTTTGGTCCTTCGGACATATTTTTGACTATTAATGAAACACTTGCAAATTCTACAAACATTTAATTGAATTGAGTTTCATTAAATCATTATTTTGAATACCTTGGTTAAATTTAGCATTTAAAACGCGTTATGCATGGCTATATCTGTCTAAGTATGAAATAAATAATCATGAAATTTCCAGTATTCATTCCTGATGTTACTGAATTAAAATATGAAAACACATATGAAACAAAAAGGCAAAGCACGAGTTTCCTCGGATTATATCATAAGTATGTAGTCGGTGTCAAATACATGGACATAATTATTCTGAAATTAAACTATTTGCTCCGCCTTGACGAGTATTCTGGGATGACATATTTTACAATTTTAATCAGTAGTAATTTTTTGTTGTTCTTGACACCTATTTCATTAAGTTAATTGCCTCCATTTAATAAATATATAATAATGAAAACTTCCAACACAGCGTTCACGCAAGGGCTTCTCAAGGACTGGTCGATTCTAAGAAATATCATGTTCTAGAACAGTGCAATATCGAGACGTCCGAGAACAAGCAATAAAACATTCTTGCGTTGTTCAGTTATTTTAGTCTTGAATTGTTCTTGAAATTTTTACTAGAACAGTCTAAGAAATCCAAATAGCCTGTTACAGAACTTCCAATTCTAGCATATTTTAAGACCTCATGTCTAAAACAAGTTCCAGAACTTATTACTCTTGAAATGTAATAGAACGTGATGCTTAAAAACAGGCAATTTAACGTTAACGCTTAAACTGTTCAAGAACTGTTCTTGAAATTCTTAAACAGATAACATTAAAACAAAAGTGGCGAAATTAAAAACCGATGATTGGATGATCGTCTTGAAACTGTACTTGCAATAACGATATCACTGATAAATTAAACCGGTTTCATCAGTTTACAACTTAATCTGTAAACACAACTATATTTTTTTAATTTTGACCACATGTTGCTCCTTTAATTAGACACAGGTTTCATTAGCATTCATACGCGGTGATGCGCAGTTCCATCCGGTATTCTTACACGGTTACAATATCTGTTGCAGACTAGCCAACTCGCTCTCGGATACACACTTACTTTCCGACCGTTACTGAGTTACCGTCAGAAATGTACGTCTTTACCCTTACCTTATTTGTGACTTTAGTTATCCAACAAACCAGCGGATTTAAGGAGCCAGAGTGCTCTCGCTATCATTATGAAGAACAGATTCTTGAAAGAGTTGTCCGTATGGGAATGGAGTTTAAATACCAAAAGAAAGATGTAACAAATATCTTAGAAACAGTGGCTGCAAAGCTGGACGCTTTCTCAAAAGAACTTCAGGTGCTGAAAAGAGAGAATGAAGAACTCAAAAGCAGTCTCAGAGACGAAGTTCAAATATCGATTTCGGACTTAGAGAAAGTTAAAGGTATGCTTAATTTTGCTTTTCTTTATTCCCATATCACATACAGGGCTCGTATTCAGTAAAATCTTGAGATTTAATATATTGACTCCGACTAAGAAAAGCGATCTAAAAAATGCTGCACAGTATTGTTGATAAAACAAAATTAGACAAAAATATTGTAATTGATTGTAAAATATGTGTGTGTAGGTGAATTCTGTGAAATAATTGTCAAGTAAGTCATTATTATAATTATAATTATTATCATTGGTTTTTTTTATTACTTCACTTTGTTTTATAATTATTATGATAATAATTATTATCATAATATTATAATTATTATTACTATTTTTATCACTATCATGTTTATTATTAATATAATTATTATTATTATTATTTTATTTTTTATTTTATATGACTTTATTATTAACATTATAAATATTATTATCATATTATTATTATCATTTTTATTGTTATTATTATTATTTCAATGATTATTATTGTATTATTTGTTTTTATAATTATTATTATTATTATTATTATTATTATGATTATTATGATTATTATTATTATTATTATTATTATTATTATTATTATTATTATTATTATTATTATTGTCAATAATCATTATCATTATCAATAATCATTATTATTATTATTATTATTATTATTATTATTATTATTATTATTTTTTTTTTTTTTTTTTTTTTTTTATAATTATTAATTTTTATTATTATTATTTTAATCATAATTATTTTAATCATAATTATAACTATTTTAATTGTTTATATTAAACACAATGTCCGTCTTTCATCTTTTCAGAGAAATCGTTTCTTCCCATTGTTTTCTTCAATTCTAAGAATGTCGCTGACACCACAGTTAAGGCAGGACACACGATCGTTTTTACTGAGACCCTGGTAAACGATGGAAACGCGTACGATAATACAACGGGTATCTTCACAGCTCCAGAAGACGGAATATACCTTGTATCATTGCATATGTGCGTCAAAAATAAGCAAAATCTTTACTATGGACTCGTAATCGATGGCAAGGAAAGTCTCCGTGGAGAAATGTATGAATATCGTGCGGTCACTTGCAATTCCGTGCAACAACTGCTGACCATCAAGGCCGGGAATAGAGTTTGGATTCAGGTTTATGTCAAAGATGCAGTATTGCTTCAGAGTGCCATTCACTGGAATATGTTTTCTGCCTTCCTCCTGAATAAGGGATAGTGAATGGTATTGTGTAGACAAGTACTGATACATATGTTTATATAATCAAGTGTTGATAACCAATCACTTCTTTCTATTGATTTTGATTACATAGCCTTGCTTCTTACCACTCGTCGAAATGCGATTGGACATCGAGGAATTAGACGCAATTCCATAAGCGAAGGGCTGTCGGATAAAAGAAGTTTGTCTTATTTAAAAAAAAAAATCACTGTTAACATTATGACAAAAGTTTTACTATGTTCAGTTTAAACCCTGGAGTGCCTTAAAAGCTTCATCAACATATATCAAGTTAGTGTGTATCGACATTGTCCATCAACATTACCGTGTGAAATAATCGTCATGTGATGAATGTAGTGAACAAGAACCATAAATATATCAATATAATTATAAAAGAATAGAATTCTTACAAATCATAACCATTGTAAGAGATATTTAATATATTTGTATGTATATATATATAATTATATATACACTATTTTTGCTTTTTGTACGTTGGAAAAGGTGTTTGTAAAATATAGAGAACTGCTTATCATTCAGTGTTTCGAATACCTGGTGTTTTGATAGAATAATGTCTTAATTTCAAATGTCATCAAAGTTGGCTTAAATGTGGTTAGCCAGAACTCGCTTTGAATATATATATTTTTAACGGTCATGCAATATTTGAATAGTTAACGGAAAACAGTCGGAATCTAACGAACGCTATCGGTAAACATCGTCGTCACACGATCGGTACTGATTGGACTGACATCTGCACAAATAGTTTCGGAAATATGAATCTTGTTATTTAGCGAAACCGAGGTAAACAGTTTGCAAAGACTTTATCGCATTTCTCATTGTTTATTTAATCGATAACATGCGGAATAAAACTACTTGGATAAACAGGTTTAAAACAAATACATTATTCGATCTTATTTATGATTGCTTTTATTCTGAATATGATTGTACCTCCATTTATTTACAATTCAACTTCCATTCCTTAAATGAACTGCCTTTCGGCAATTGCGATGATCATCCGATGAACGCAACACCTTCGGATATGTTCCGATCGCGAATCATCGCATAACAATATACATAAATCAATGTTTATCTTGTTATTGTTTGTATTGTGTCAGCAGGCCAAGGAACAGTTAAATAAACATTTTACAAATTGTAAATTTATGAAATGTTGAATGTATTGTAGTCATAAATAGTTCAATTGTACGTTTAAAAGTGATTTCAAGTGGTTGATCTCTTCCCGCGCTAGTGTGACGTCATTTGAAAAACTGTTTCTGGTTACGATCGGGTCGTTCTATGGGTGAGAAAGAAGAAATGAAATGTTGTCTTAAATGAAATTAAGTAATTTTAACATTTTTTGAATGAAATAACGAACTATTGGTGTGAATATAAGTAATGTATTGCGGGATTGATGTCATTATCGGGGATATGAATGCAATTGCGCTTGTCAAAGTACGCGAGGAGTCCTTTCCTTTAATAACTACATTTGCGTTGATCTGTATGAAAGTGTGCATATATATTTACTCAATCAAAAAAACAGAATCTAGTCCTCAGAGTATTTTTTTGTTTCATTTACTGAACTCTTGTTCTAGTTAAATCCCCCCGTCAACGCTTTAAACCAAAAAATCTTCATTCTGAGTGAGAGGTGCAAGTCAAAAGGATACGCCCCTAAGTTACATTAAATCCTTGACCTCGCCCCCGTTCAGCCATGTTCATATACAATGCCTAGTATGTCTCCTTCTAAATCGGGCCATGGTGAAGTTCAAGTCCGTTCCTGAAGTGAAAAAGTCGTTGACTTAAAATTATGATACACATCACATACCAAACTCAATCATTAGCGATTCTCAGAACTAAAACGTATCCTCTCAAGGCTAAACAATTGTGCAGAAGTCTGTTTGCATTTCACCAAAACGTGGGTAATGTGCTTGCAATAAACATAATGGGGGTTAAGGGAAATAAAATCGGCCTGGAAACATGTACAATCGAGTAATGACCATGATTTTTAAAAAAAAATAGGGATATATACATACAAGCACAGTTACAACATGCACAGATATGCCTTATTTGCCGAAAACAAAACGAAACTTTGTGGATAAAATCAACACGTTTATTTGTAAACAATGCCTCCTAATCCACAATCTGTTCAATAACTTTTTTGTCTTTAAAGTTATGATACCAAACTAAGATGTCGATCGAAGAATATGGTTTTCGCCACATACTGGACGCAAACATTTTTCAAAATTTAAAGAAAAAGTCCACTTACCAGGCAAAAGTTGGTACCGGAATAGGTACTTTTCATTCTAAATCCGCCATTTTGTTTGCCATGAAACATTTTTCTCACTTAATGTTTGCATGAAACTAAATTGCGTCCTCCCCCTTGTATATTAGTGGTTTCTAAACCAGATTACTTGACAGTCAATTGTTTTAATTCTAAATAAAATCACAAAAAGCAAGCTCCTGTGTCCCGTCTGGCAATGGATAACATATGTACGTACTGTAGGGGCGGGATTGCATGTTATTCGCGGCACTGACTTTAAGATGTTGTCAGCTTCAAGTTTGTGTAAAGTAGTTGATCTTGTGACGAACATAAGCCCAGTCAAAGCAAGAACGAGTAATTGGTCCAATGAGAAGTTGCATTTAGTTGCTAGAGACGCATTTCAACTAAGCACACATTCCACGAATCAGTCGTACGCCGTGCAAATGGCATCTGTCGAACATATGCAACTACATGTGTGTGTTTTTTCGGCAAGCATTTTGGTTAAGTTATACGACTTTACATTTTCAATAATATCAGCAAAATCTAGTAGTATTAAAATTACATGATAAATACCATACCTCATCTATGCACCTCACCCCCCCCCCCCCCCACTAATGGTTACGGTTTGATTGTTGTTGCACAGCTGTCTTAAAAGATTTAATCTGTAGGAAAATCCTCTCTAGTTTGGACTGTCCAGGCAACTGGTTTGTTCTTACACAAACGCTTTAATGCAAAGCGATAATCTATAGTTAAAATTACAAATAGTTATTGCAATGTATTACGGTGTACATCTTTCAGTTTACTGTAGCACTTTTCCATATCTTGTTGATGTTACCATTGTTTTCATTTGTCACATTATCTCCTTGCGTTTGTCATCATTGTTGTGTTTTGAAGGGAACTTATATTATGGCCTATGTTTGCTAATGAGTACTACACGATCAGGGCCATGAAAATTCAACGAATATTATTTTTTCTCACCTCAGATAAGTAGATCCCATAATTTAACAATGCTAGAAATTCTTATCTTGCTCACGGGCGAAGATAAAATGCCCGTATGGAACTCCTTTTTATGGTCACCGCATAGTAATTACCTCCCTTGTTGAAAACTGTCGTCTGTAGCATCATGGAAACCTTGTCTTATGGCAATATTTAGAACGCTAATTAATTATTTATCGCTTAAAATGTTACCATAAAACAGTTTTCACGCACCTTTCAAGAAATAATGTTTCACTCTCCTCAGAACTATTTGTATATTAACATAATGTGTATCACTGTGCGCATATCCATGACAACTACGAATTATCGCATATCCATACACAATTATGTTCACTAAGCAAAAACGAGTTCCAGCAAAAAAATACATTTTAACTCAATTTAGTTTAACTGAGGTGGGAGAATAAGCATCTACCATAGCCACTCGTGTAAGATTGGTTCATTCACCGAGTTTCCGCAAAACACCCTGCGCGAGGGTCGGAATGAACCTATCTTACACTCTCGGCCATGGAAGATACTTATCTCTGGAAAAATCCGATCGGTTTTTATATGGACAATATTTTCCGATATCATAATGATTTGAAGGTTTATAGGTATTTACGCTGAAACATTTTTTTTTTAAAAATACCTTATCTGCAGCCTCCAGTGATGTTCAAACGCTGAAATTGGCGCTGATAACAGTTATGATAATTAGAAGGCGCCCTTTTGATCTACACAATCATGTTAAAGGGGCCAAATATACTAGGTTACAGTTGATAGATGCATTTTTTAATTAAATGCAATCCTAAATTACCCCATTGAAAAGCTCCACAATATCGGTAATACTTTTATCAGTCCTCAAATCAAATGTTTTTTTTGTTTTAATCATTCAAGTCAAACGAGTGAGACATAATAAAGCATCAAAATAAAAAAGAAATATCAAGTGTAAACTTATATTCTGTCCCTTTAACGTCCATCAAGGACATTATTAGGAGTAAAATAACAATACCACTATATATGCATTTGTTTATTTCCTCCTTTTTACACACTACAGATCACTTGCAAATATATGCTAGAGATATACAATCGAGAATGTGATACAAATCCAAATTTCTACATAGTCTGCAGGTTTTCCTATTTTATTATCATGATGGTATAGAAAGTTGAATCTATTTCTGTGGCAGCAATTAAGTGGATGCTTATAAAAAGCTGACGTTTTAATCTTAGAATCTCCCGCAGAAACCGTATGATATTGAATCAAATGATGTTATAAAAGTTGTAAAGTGTCGCACTAAAATATGATGTATAAAATTTGTGTTTTAGTTAAAGGCTTATGAAAGGGTTTTGCACCTTGCTCTTTAGTTGGTAGCTTCATTCGGTACTCATGAAGGCCAGCATGTGTACCCCTCTACCTTCATAGAATTAAATGCTTAAGACTAAAAAAAAGTTCCATCATAGAATTAATTGCTTAAGACTGACAAATATTTCCATCATATAGTTAAATGCTTAAGACTGACAAATATTTCCATCATATAGTTAAATGCTTAAGACTGACAAATATTTCCATCATATAGTTAAATGCTTAAGACTGACAAATATTTCCATCATAGAATTAAATGCTTAAGACTGACAAATATATTTATTGTTTCAATTAAAACTTATAATATGATTATGATACAAACAAACTTGACATAGTTGGCAAATGAAACCTCATATTAACACAATAAAAACACATAATTATCATTTTCTATCAAATTCATAATTTTCAAATAATTGACAGCGCTATACAATATGCCCTTTCCACCCAAGCACCCGGTCCATTTTTTTAAAAAAACCTGTCTAAAACCCCAGTGTAGAACAGTTTGCATTTATATCCACTATCAACAGCAATACACATCTTTGGAACAAACATAGGGACATCTAGTTTATGAGAAAAGGCATTACAAAAATATTCTATTCAATATAAACCACACACAGTGCAATGAGTAAGCTGAAGTAAGCTTGCAATTGTTTAAGTTACCAAATTACCAGAATTACATGTATCTCTTGTATATTGAAGATTTTTAAATCTCCACTCTCACAGATATACTGTTTGACAACATCTTTTATTTTTTGTCTTAGAATGAGCCAATTTTTGCGTAAATGTCTGAGAACCAGTGATATAAGACGGTCAATCTGTGAGAGTGCAGCTTTAAGTACTAATATTCTAAAAAGTAACCCCAATTTTTTTGTCACAGCAAAATGTCTTTCATGAAATCAATATTATATTACCATTATAATGTTAATGTAACTTAAGCAAGAGCAATCTTTGTCATAATAGCTAAGGCATTTTATATATAATATAAAATTAATACAAACACATTAGTTATTGTTGTTAACTAAACAATGAACCTTATTTGTTATTTTATCTTTACATGACTTAAGATTATAACAATCCATATAAAGTAATGTCCAAAATTAAGTTACCTCTTTTGGCATAAAGCCTTTAGATACAAATAATATCCAGCCTGCATAACCATGAGACAAAATATAATACAATATAACCACACTACAATGAATACGGTTGTGAAACAGATGTCACAATGCCCACAAGCCTTTGTGCTATGCACATGTAATATACTTTCAGGGCATGTGTAAGTTTGATTTTATATATCAGAGCTTATTGAAAGTTTAAATGCCAAGCAGTTAAGAACTAGAGTAAGAGGTTTACCTTTTCCATTTAAAAGTATAATCACTTCATCATTGATCACTGGCTGAACATATAAGTACCACAATCGTTCTCATTCAAAGATGCACTCTTACTCCCAAACAAGATTTACCAAAATTAATAAAATTGGTTTAAAATTCCCAAAAGGACAAATAAATGTAAACAAGAGGGCCATGATGGCCCTAAATCGCTCACCTGAGTACAAGAGTTTAACCTTTGTTATTAATATAGCTTGTTTCTCAAAGAATATTGAACAAGAGCTGTCAAAGTATGTGACAAATGCCTTCCAATGTGACATTGATCTATGAACAAGTACATAAAAAGTTGATCTTGCCTTTATGTGTCAAATACATATTGCAAGTTATATTAAATTACCTCTGAGCATAGAAAAAAAAACAATCATACTAAATGACAGCCAACACTCTTTATGTCCTCATATTCAGCATTCCATTGTGAATAAACACTTAGTGTATCTTTCACCTTAGAGGTAGGGACATGGGTCTTGCACACGACACGTTGTCTTGGTATGTCGAAAACATATGGCAAGTCATTTTAAAATCTGTCCATATAAGAGAAAGTCACAGCGCGGACACGACAGCCTATATTTTCCTTCAGGTTGCCATGGCAACCAGAGTTCTGCATGGAATTAATTTTTTTGAACAATTTTGAAAAAGCACCAACCAAGGATCATTCCTATGAAGTTTCATCAAAATTGTCCAAGCGGTTTAGGAGAAGATGATTGTAACCAATTGTTGACACTTTTCCTTTAGGTTGCCATGTCAACCAGAGTTCTACATGGAATTAATTTCTTTCAACAATTTTGAAAAAGCACCAACCAAGGATCATTCCTATGATGTTTCATCAAAATTGTCAAAGCGGTTTAGGAGAAGAAGATGATCATAACCAATTGTTGAGATTTTCCTTTAGGTTGCCATGGCAACCGGGCCAAACAAAATTATGTGAACAAATTTAAGAGAGGTCCATGCAAGGACACTTCAAACCAAATTTGCTGAAGCTCTATCAAGGGGTTCATGCGAAGAAAATGTTAAGTTTTTTTTTACTAATTTTAGCTCTGGTTCTTAAAAGGGGCCAAATAAAATTATTTGAAAAGACCTGACAGAGGCCCATGCTAGGATGCTTCAAACTTGAAGATCCATCAAGCAGTTAATAAGATCAAGTTGTTTAAAGGTTTTTCTATTTTTTGCTCTGGTGACCCCTAAAAGGGGCCAAACAAAACCATTTGAACAAAGTTGAGAGAGGACCATGTAAGGATGCTACATATCAAGTATGGAGTCATTCTGACCTTTACTTACAGAGGAAAAGATGTTTAAGTGACAAGACAATGTAAAAACAAATGACCCCTGAGCAAGGACAATTTGACCCCGGGACAATAATTTGAATACCTTTGGTGTAGGTCCACTAGGTAACACTATATACCAAATATGAAACCCCTAGGTCTTATATTTTGGAGAAGAGGATTTTTAAAGTTTTATTATATAGGACTATATAAAAACAAACTTTCAGGGCGGGACCAATTTTGACCCTGTGGCAATAATTTGAACAACTTTGTTATAGATCCACAAGATGATGTTGTATACCAAATATCTAAGCTCCTGGCCTTACGGTTCTGGAGAAGAATATTTTTAAAGATTTACTATATAACACTACGTAAAAACAAGGACCCCCTAGGCCGGGTCAATTTTGACCCTGTGGCAATAATTTGAACAAATCTGGTAGAGGTATACTAGATGATGCTGTATACCAAATATCTAAGCCCTGGGCAGTTTCGGAGAAGAAGATTTTTAAAGATTTACTATATAACACTATGTAATAAAACTAGTGACCCCTGGGGCGGGGCCATTTTTGACCCCAGGAGAATAATTTCAACAAATTTTGTAGAGGACCACTACATGATGACACATACCAATTTTCAAGGTTCTAGGCCTTGTGGTTTTTGAGAAGAAGATTTTTAAAGTTTTCCCTATATAAGTCTATGTAAAACAAGTGACCCCCGGAGCGGGGCCATTTTTGACCCCAGGGGGATAGTTTTAACAATTTTGGTAGAGGACCACTAGATGATGCTATATACCAAATATTAAGGCTCTAGGCCTTGTGGTTTTGGAGAAGAAGATTTTTAAAGTTTTTCCTTTCCATTGCCATGGCAACCAGAGTTCTGCATGGAATTCAATTCTTTGAACAATTTTCAAAGGGGACCACCCAAGGAACATTCCTGTGAAGTTTGGATGAAATTGGCTAAGCGGTTTATGAGGAGATGTCGTTTAAAGTAAAAGTTTACGGACGGACGCCGGACGGACGCCGGACAAATTGTGATCACAAAAGCTCACCTTGTCACTATGTGACAGGTGAGCTAAAAAAAAATGGTTCTTATGAAGGATACTGAGTTTAATTTGAAAGAAATGAGCATAAAACACGGTATTTCTACCTAATGAGACTATAATAGACAACAGTAAATCTTTAAGCATTTACTAATCATTTAATATTTTGCTCTTTCTACTATTAAATACACGGTTACAATCTTTTTATCAGTAATGAGTATGTTCCATAAATACATTATTAAGTAAGTTATCAGTCAAAATTGATGTTTGTTATACATGTATATTCATTTTGAATAAGAGTGTCACTTTAAATGTGATGATCTTACAAACATAACAATCTTCAACAGTACTATAACTACTAGTATGTATGGGAATTTTAACATGAGCAAATGAGAATACTTTATAATATCTCAGGTTAAACAATGAATATATGGGAAGGAATGTTAGGCAAAGACCAGTCCTGAGGTTGGTAAGGCCAAAAAAACAAAACAAATAAATTGTTTGTTTAGGGTAACCTTCCCAAAATTTCTATGTAGGGTAGGTAGGGATTTTTTTATTTTTTCTTTCAAAATCTGTCGTAAGTTCAGAGTGTTTTCTTGCACACGGCAGTCTTTCCTACATTACTGTCATTGCCTGACTTTGTTTTGTCATATAAACAATAATTCTGATTAAAATCTGCATTTATCCGCCCTTTGTAACTCTCTATTCGCTAACGAATATTTTTTTTGCTCAGAAACGGAAAAAAATAGTTAGGGTCGGCGTATTTTTATAGCTATGGGTCGGGTTACCCGAAACAGACATATTTTTTTTTTAGGCCTAAGAACAAATAATACTCACTTTCTTAGAATTCTACTTTGATAATTTGTCTTTCTTAAAGCTTCATGACTTGTATGAAACAAATGAATTGTTAAAAAGATGCCTAGTTAAATGATTAATAATAATTGTTTTAACATTCGCTTCTACATGACTTGTGTACCTTCAAACAACCAACAATAAACATATTATAATATTCACAATTTTGTACCAGACAAAACATATTACAAAAAATGAATTTGGTACAAATACAGTTCAATAGTATTTCCAAATATTTAAATTAGTCAGCAAAGATGGTTTAAAGCTGCATTTATAATCAGTCACATTTTATAAGAATGGTTTCAATGAAAACAACCTGGTTGAAATTATGAATATACAAAGACAAGTAAAACAAAAAATGGTATGTTCTTAAATATTCCTAAAAATATCTAATTACATTCATTAAAAATATGTTTGCAAATAAATATTCCAATTGATAAATCTGCAAAAGAATCATTTCATAAATTGAAAAGAATGTAAGTACAGTCATTGCATTTGGTGAAATCCCAACAAAAAAAGGAAGAGTTATAACTAATTGCTAGACCTCAAGCGCACTCCAGCAGTCCTTTCAAAGGCCAACCTGATGGCTTCAAACACTGTGGCTGGTTTCTGTGATGCGTCGACAGCGGTGTGAAATCCCAACAAAAAAAGGAAGAGTTATAACTAATTGCTAGACCTCAAGCGCACTCCAGCAGTCCTTTCAAAGGCCAACCTGATGGCTTCAAACACTGTGGCTGGTTTCTGTG
The DNA here is from genome assembly GCF_026914265.1 of Mya arenaria. Taxonomy (NCBI): domain Eukaryota; kingdom Metazoa; phylum Mollusca; class Bivalvia; order Myida; family Myidae; genus Mya; species Mya arenaria. The sequence continues at coordinate 32,100,734 of NC_069131.1, forward strand.
ATGCGTCGACAGCGGTGTGGATGCCGCGCTTACTGTAGTAGTTCACAAGTGGACGAGTTTGGTCATGGTAGGACTTCAATCGAGTCTTCAAAGCCTCCTCATTGTCATCTGAGCGACGCATAAGAGGCTCACCTGTTACCTGTTGTGAAAGAGAAAGTTTGAACCAATTAATTTCTTTCAGAGAGCTCTTCTGGACAAACATTTATTCTGTAAGAGAGAGTTCCCTAACAGCTGCATTCTCACAGATTGACCAATTTGATAACTTTATCATTTTTTGTCTCAGAATCAGCTGATTTTGGTACCAGTGCTTTCAATTCAGTCATACAAGATAACTCACAATAGAACAGAACTCTTATGTTTGGAAATCTGCAACATAATATCATTTTAATGTGTTAGTAACGTGTTTAGCCATAAATGAAACAAAGTTTTGAGTGAAAATATTAAAAACTTTAATTATTAAGCAGTCTTATAACACAGAAATTCATGCAATTTTTGGCTAATTCAAAGACAAAAAATAAAGAGTTGTCAATCTGTGAAAGTGCAGCTTTAAAAGCACAACACACATACATGTACATACCCTAAGGACCATCTTATCAATGTCTGTACTTCAAAAGATACCATTTCAGATATTTATTACTATATGGTATAAATATCATTGTCACAAATTCAATTGAATTTTTTGCTTCAAATATAAAAAAAAAATATGCTTGATATGACAGTTTCTTTCGAAAAAGATAATATAACATCATGAAAATATCATTTAGAGAAAGTGACCATATGAAATGCTTATTGTAAAAGATGGGGCCAATTAGTATGATATCAACAGTAGCAGTGTTTTACAACCATACTGGAAAGGGGATCTGAGGGCCTTTCAGGTAGGAAAAAATGTAATGATAGGACCAAAAAAAATCTTTCATTGAACAAGAATGCGATAAGAATCAGAATTAAGGAATTAAAACTGTAATATGATTGGTTCCTTTCAGAAAAAATCAATTTTCATACACAAAAGTGTTATGGGGCCCATTTTTGCTGAAATCATTTTTATCTTCTGAAAAATCAAATTGTGAATTTTCTTCATTCAATTTGGGAGAGGAATTTGTTTCACAATTGGAAAAGGGCAAAAAATCAGAACTAAATTGGTGAGAAATTAAGTTTTGAAATAGATAATAATACAGTCAAACCCGGTTGGCTCAAACTGGCTTGGCTCCATTTCCTTGTTGGCTCAAACTAGATGCAAAGGACAGATTTCTCTAGACTGAAGGTAAGCATTCCACTTTCAAATTTTCCAAGGCTTGAGTTATTTTAGCCAATCCCTGGGATTTCAAGTCGATGGGCATTGACTGTATCCAGAAATAGAAATTTTAAAAAGCAATTCCACGAAACATGCATGTATCAGATGGCCCCATGGCAGGGTTCGACATTAACGGTAGTCCAAGACTACCAGTTTTGTGCTCTGTGACTACAAGAAATTTTAAGTCAATAGTCCGTCTGACTAATTGAAAAAGTAAATATCACATCAGGTAATTGAGCATAAAATCTTTATTACGGTTAAACTTGCGTAAAATTTGATGTTAAAAAGCCGAAAAATCACTGGTAAACACTCATTCTAAAGCTTGCCGAAGATGGCCGAGCAGTTCCGGATTACGAGAACTGTTAAGCAATTCACGCACATTTCGTATAGCTTTTCGCTTAATATTTAAACCAGTCTGTAGAATGTTTTTATTTAGAAAGGGAAAAACCATTTCCCACTGTATGGTATGTTTTAATCGTCAGACATGTGCACCTCTGCTATTGTCAGTGAGGTAGATTTTGGTTCAAGTGGTAAAAGCCTTGGATTTTCAGTTAGAAGATAGATGCGATGTAAACAAAAACTTGATGGTTGTTACTATTTTTAGATGTTCTGAAAATATGTCATGGTTATTATTGTGTAGGGTATTGCCAAAATCTTTTTACTGTTTTTTAAGAAGAGCAGCTGATACATTATTCATACTGCAAAAAAGGTCTAATTCAGTGTAAGTGAAGAAAACGGCAGAATTGTGTGAATAAATTTTCGCGCCATTTTATTAAATGTCGTAACATTTTATACATTGAAGCTAAGGCCAATAGCAATTTTCATCTTACTCCCATCATATTAAAATAATTAATAACAACTTGGAAATTTATTTCATTATATTTTTAAACATTATTATATATGTCGTTTAGATTAACAAATACTGAATAGTTGGATGCCAATTATCAAATATTGTTTATCAGTAGGATTTCTGTCATTTGTGTCATAACTTAGCAACGATATCGGACAAGGTGTCAAGTGATTTATTGCACCATTTTTCTCAAAATGACAGATTATTGGGGATTTTAGCATTGTTTTAAAAATTAGATTTTTATTCTGGTGTACTTACGCATGTTTTTAAAAACTTTTAAGGTTTTAAAATTACATTTGAAAGCCAAAATAGTTTTGAAAAATATGGAAATTATAAGATTGAGACAGATAAAAAACATGACCAATCAAAGGGTTATATTGACAATGTTTCGAGGAGAAGGTTAAGTCTCACAAAACACTGAAGGAGTCGATTGAAGGCTTGCATTTTTTGTACTACCAGAATTTTTGCTGGACTACCAGGATTTCAGATCCAGTAGTCCAAGGGACTACCTTGTGAAAAATGTTAGTGTCTAACCCTGCCATGGCTTCTGAAATAACATTAACTCTTATAATGAAATCTTACATCATCTGTCATGGGCTTTTTTGGGGGTGCAAATTCCACATGGTACGAACGCCCACTAGATTTGTGTATTAGACGCCCGCAGATTCGCTTAACCAGGAGAGAATCATCTATCTTGAACTCAATAACTGAGTTCAAGGTTGTCTTTCGTTTTTGTAACAACTGGTCTAGCTGAAATAGTGAAAAAACAGTATAAGCAATTTCATGTGTTATAGTTAAATAGAGTTTGCATTGAAGTGGACCGAGTTTCTCTAAAAATCTAAATCATAACAGTTGATTAGCAGTTTAAGCTAAATTTTCTTCAACACAACTATTCATTAATAGCTAAAATTTCCTATTTCATTATGCCAAATGACCTGCTTGAACGGTATAACTGTGATTTTTCAATCAGGCGGTCGTTCGAGAACTTGCTGTCTGTCAAGATCAACACTTTCAAATATTATTCCTTCTATTTTTATATAACACTGATAATGGATTGAAACTTATATACAGTAAATCTAGAACTAGGGCAACATTGCTCGTCCCATATACACAATTTATGCACAAAACCTGGATTAACATGAGGTAATAATTTTACAGATTTTTTTCCGGAAGTGTAAACAAAAATTTCCAGGTGTTAAAGTTTTTGCATATATTAAAATTGCAGACAGATGAAAGACAATTTGTTAATGGGTGAAATAAAACGATTATCACCATTACGCATGATTGCTATTATAAGAGCATAAGAGCAGATTAACATTAACATTATCTCTGTAAAAAAAATCCTATGTTGCTTGCTTTAATAGCAAATATATATTGCAAAAAATACATTGCTATTAAGTGATTGTTTATTGGTTTTTTCTTTTACATTTTCACATTAAATATACGATAATTTATGAATATATCAGTGATTTCCACAAAGCAATATATTGATCAGTGTCAAAGTAAACAATCAGTTTGACAACCCAAACTGAAAATACATTTTTAAGAAATTTCATAGCGAACTAAACTGCAAACTTGGGCAGTTCAAAACATTGGACACTCCAGTTTTTAGCACAGGTGCCTGGAGTGTCCTCGATCGATCACAGTTTTACTGTACTTTATTTTGTGTAGCAAAAAGAACTATGAAGATTATATTTGAACTGATTTTCTTTAAAAGTCTGAGAAGTATTTAAGAGCTCAATAACTCCCTTACAGCCTCTGCCTGATTTACTGTGCGGGGAAAACCATCCAGCAGAAATCCCCGGCTACACTCCGGCTTGTTCAGGTTATCATCGATCATCTCAACCACGAGGTCATCTGAAACCAACTTTCCTGCAAAAAGAAACAGCAGAAAATCTTATTAATGTTTGTTTGATTAAACCCATTATCAAGGTGTTTTGTTTTTATTCTCAGTTTCCAAAAGGTTTTCCTGATACTTTATTACATTTGCAAAGCCTTTTTTATCTGAGTTTAGGGCAAAGTCTCCTGAATGCTTACAATGACATTTCACATGACATTTCGGTATATTGTATATTAAATAATCAATATGTTAATTGTTTTCAATTGCAAAGGACTTCACAGTCATTAGTAATGAAAAAAAAGATGGTTTTTAAATAGGTTTAAATAAAAGACTTGAAAAAATTGCCCTGAACACAGCTATAGTTGTTGTTTTTAAGCCCATCCTATTACAAGAACCACTTTAAGATTCCTAGACTGTTTGTTCAGTTTTGTATACTCAGACTTATAATATATCTTAATTGAAATATTGTGATCTCTAATATTTAAGTTTAATAAGGGAGTGCCAGAAATAAATTTTAAAAAATAGACACGTTTACGGAGATATATAAATGGAATACCCTGTGTAGCCTCAATGTGGCGCCCATCATATTTCTAGTAAGTCATCATGAATTTGACCTATGACCTGATGACCCCAAAATCAATGTTTAAAGTCATACCAAGTTTGGTTACTCTAGAACAAGTTATTTAAAAGTTATTGATTGGAAATGAAAGTTTGACACCTAAATGATGCTGGACAAAGTAATATAGGCAATTATTTAGCTAGGGACACAAACAAACTTACCTGCGTCCATGACCTGCTTCACTCTCTTTCCTAGCTCAGACCCTGATGACACAACAGCTCTTAGCATGTCACCTATCAAAAACAAAAATGTTCCTTAGAAGTATCCCAAATATCCTTTAGCACATATTAAATTTAATATATATATATAAACGTTATAAATAAATTAATCTGAATTTATATGTTTTATTGAGAAACCCAGAATTCTTACACATCAACGAGCTTAGTATCAAAAACATTTAACTAGCCCAGCTATATAATATCCTGAAATTGAGTAAGCCCAGTGCACAGTTCTTTACTGAAGCGGTCGAGAAGCTCCGATAAATTGTTACAGAAATTAATGACAAGTTCTGACTCCCTTTGACTTTGGTACGCATTATTTTGACAGAGATTTCTATTTTGAGAATTAAAATGGGAACCCAAAATGAAATATCTCACTCCAGTTCAGATGTTGTTTTTTTTCGCTGATGATTTCCCAACAATTTATTTTTCGAGACAATACCAAATCACAGTGACGGAAAGAAAGAAATAAAATAGGGCATTTTAAATTTTATTTTTCCAGTTCACCCTTTTTCGAGCAGCAGGTTTGTAAAACGTAGAATAAAAAACAGTCACCTTACTAACAATTCAAGACAGTATTTATTTGGCGTTTACACACACATATAAAAACAATCACTGGTAAGAACATGGTGACTATCAGTGTACATTAAGATTAAAAAGAATAACTTCTGAACAAGAAATAATATCATCAGACGCGGAGTTCTGTAGCCGGGTCATAAAATTGACCGTTCATATTAAACTCTGCAGTTACAAGCAACGCAAAGGACCTCTGAGGGTTTCCAGTGAGGTAAACAGTTTTACCCTTGGAGGAAACCTGCATTCATTGCCTTTATCCCTCAAAGTGAAGGAGGAAAGTGGGTCTAACTAACAGAGTGTATGGGTCTAACTAACAGAGTGTACTGTAACTTCTTTTCCAAAAATATGAAATTTCACAAATTTTAAAAGTTGAAATATTTCATTACTGGGCAGTTGCCTAATTCCGGATCAATTTTGAAGTTTTCTTAAAATATTGTCATAATTACTGAACATAAGTGCATGAAATTTTAATAGAAAAATGCTGGGTACTATATCAACCAAAATGGAAAAAGAATAAAAGAAAAAACAATTTACTATAATATAATATTCAGTACGAAATAAGGGCATAAACGATGTCCAAAAACCTGCATTCAGTGCCTAAATATTCGGATTTTTTCAAAGAACAAAGTAAACATTATCAAGTCAATAAACAAATATTTAAATGCTACTTAAATGAACATCATGTATTAAATGTTTAACCTGTATATAAATTTTATACTTCTCTGAAGTATTTGTATGTGTATTTTCGGCGTATCCGAACTTCTAATTTGTCCGAATTTGCATAATTTTGAAAGTACGAATCTGCTTCATTTTTGCTTCATTTTCATATCAAATGCTGCACAACACAAAACAATGATATCATCAATTTATTTTCTTTATATATAATTGGCATTGTATTTCGTGATTGACGATAAGTCATAAGCATCGTATAGTAGGTCTAGTGTTTAAAGATAACCCTGTCGAACCTCAATATAAAAGCTCGCGCTGTGTGACATCATCCCCCACGTGACTTAATATTGACATTTACTAAAGCAAAAGTTAAGAGGTATTTATTTTGGGGTTATCCTCGAATAGCTGCACTTTTGTGTTGTTTCTGGTGCTATGGAGGTCAGTTGCGTAGACTGTGATCATTCTATATTGATCACGGTCGCCGAAACGCTTTTTAAACGATTTCCGAATATTTAGGCAAATCCGGAATTAGGCAACTGCCCAGTACGTTGCTTAATGAATATGGCAAAAGGATAATGTTCATAATTCTTAATGGTTAGTGATTATATTTACCTGTTGATAAATGACATGCATAATATTTTTCTGCAAGTAGTGGAGCCTGAAAAATAAAAACAACAGTAACTTATAACCCATAAAAATAATTCATTTTTTAAATTATACATTGAGTGATAGCAATGGTTATTGGACCGACTCATTTCCTATTTAATTCAGCACATATTATGCAAGAAAGTAAAGAACAACATCTGCTGTTACTCAAGAGCACACTGAATAAAGTAGCCAATGCGTCAGTTCATAAGGTAACACAATGAAAACAGTCAGAAAGTTGTGGAAGTCACTGTCATTTCTTTGCTTTTTTTAGGAGCATAGTGGAAAAAAACAAATTTGCATACTGATGGATAAGATGACAGAATGTTGATTAATACTGTGTCATACTGAAGATGAATACATTCTGCATAAGTAGATACCCAATTGTTGTTGACATACAATAGTTTTTGCGCTGAATTCAGTGTTCAAACAATATGATAACTATGGGTCTTGAAATGGATTGTTTCATCACTTTTCTTTCTGGTGTCAGGACTTTCAAACCATGGACATTACGGACCAGACATAACAGACCATATTTTGGTACATTACGGACTATCTATAGGAACATAACGGGTTATGATTAAGTTTGATTAATTTTATTTTTTTCACCCTCTTCATATTTTTATTAACACTTGTATATAAATACTTATCAGGACTTGCTCATTTTGATATGACACCTGCTTAATTCCTTCCAAACTTACTGTGAAAGATTCCATTGAAATTTCATTTTGGGAAACAGTTGATGGCTATTATGCACCAGTCAATTGTAACCACGGCCCCAAGGTATGGGATATACAGGGGATAGCCGGGGAAATTGGCTGTGTTTTTACCTTTCAGGTAGCCCCGCAGTGGCGGGTGAATGCGTAGTCTAAAATAATAGACATGTTATACGGGATTCTTCCAATCCCTAACGTCTAAACAAGTTTGTGCAAAAACCAGGGGGGTTTGAAAAATATGGGAATTAAATTTAGTGAAGTATTTTGTTTGAAATGGATAATAAAGATTTATATTCATATTTTACCATGCCAGTGCAAAGCTATTTTTATTTACAATTATTTGGACAAGGTGAATGCGGTGGTTTTATATAGTGGGAAATAGGCCTTAACACGGGTCCCTGGGGTGCGTGGGCATTTGGCGGGGATTTTACCATCAGTTTGTCCATGCAGGGCAGGGATTTTTCACGGGGTTGGCTGGACCAAAAGTCAAAGTCCCCGCTATTCCCCGGACCTGGGGGGGGGGGGGGGGCCGTGGTTACAGTTGACTGGTGCATTATGTCACCATTGTTGATTGTGTACACCTTTTCATATTTCATATATTATTCTGTTGGATGCAATGATGAACAATGACTTCGATTATGATCTCATGTTGTGACGCTGAACGCATTTATTGTCAATATATAATTTATTTTCCAAAATTGGAGCCATTTTACAAAAGAGGAATTTAATCTATAGAACAAAAAATCTACCTGTGTCCCTTTCCCTGATCCGGGAGGCCCCAGGAGAATCGCATTAACGCCGGGTGCTGCAGATAAATTTTTGATTGGAGCCATAACGGAATTGAAGCGCAAGTTTGCTAAGAAAACGTCCTGTTTATATCAAAATGTGTCACGTTGACAATTGCCGGCTGGGTGACCTTCACCTTAATCTTTTAACCGAAAGAAAAATAACTAATGAAAAGAGACTAGAAATCATTATGGCTACATTGCACTAATATCTGTAGAATCTTCTCGGGCTCTGTACTGAGTAAGGTCCCTTTATGTAGAAGAGGTTTTGCAAAAATATACTTAAGTGTCATATTGTAGAAGTATATTGAAGTTAAACGAACTGTTTAGTCAGGTTAAACTGTCTCTGTACATGGGTTTAACGTTAACTAAACTGCGAAAAGTGTTTTTTACCTCAAAATATGGTTATTTTCGCGAAAATAAGATTTCGACTAAAACACGAAAATAAACTTATTTTCGTGAAAATAAGATTAGAAAAGTTTCCTTTATAAAATAGAATTCTTTGTCATTTAAGAATAAAATATATATTTCAATGATATTGAGATGACGTATATAGGACTATGTTTGAGGGAAAATAAGCAAAAAAAATCGTTATATTAATGTTTTATTTTTGTTTTATAATATAAGACTGTTTATTTGAAGATAATTAAACAAATCAATATTTTCGCGAAAATAAGATTTTGACTAAAACACGAAAATAAAGTTTGTTTCGCGAAAATAAGATTAGAAAAGTTTTCTTTATAAAGTATATTTCTTTGTCATTAAAGAATAAATTATATATTTCAATGATTTTGAGATGACGAAAATAGAACTATGTTTGAGGGAAAAGAAGCAAAAAATACGTTACATTTATGTTTTATTTTTGTTTTATATTATAAGACATCATAGTTGAAGATAAATAATTAAATTAATAAGTTATTTTTATGTTTTTGTTTTTGAGGTCTTGGGGGATAAAGCTTGGCAAAAATAAGGAATAAATTAATAAAACATTTATAAAAAAATAACTTTTTGTTCGGTAAAATAACATATATCGCCATACCACTGTACATCACTGCTTTAAGTATCACCAATCAGGTCGCTTTTCATTTCTATACAGCCTCACGAACTGGCTCTTGGGCTCTATACATGTTAAGTAATCGATGGAACTGTTGATTGCAGCCAGTTCAACTATTTATATTCCCGGGCTACGTGGGAATTGGACCATTTACGGATTCTTTTTAGATTTAATACAAATCTTTACAGTTACAAAATGGACAGCATTGGACTCTATACGGCTATGAACTGGACAAATTATAGACGTACACTATGACAAACATTTGACTCTATACACTTACAAATTGGACAGATATTTGACTCTATGCATCTATGACTTTGTCACTTTATAGGCGTCCCCTGATAGGCTAAACGTTAAAGTCTAAACAGCCATGACTTCGACACTTTACATACGTGCCCGATAAGACAAACGTTGTACTCTATAATACTATAATTTTGAAACTTTACAGACGTACTCAGATAGTGGACACTATATATCTATATAATTGACCAGACATGCGAACAAACGATGACATCTATATAGCTATTGATTAAAGATTTTACAGATGTCCTCGATAGCACATACGTTTGAGTCTATACACCTATGACACTTTACAGACGCCCTCCTAGCACAAAGACATTGAATTTCTTACAATCACACAACTGGACAGACATTTGACTCTATACAGTAACAATTTGGACAGTCATCGAAACATTGGACTCTATACAGTTACAAATTGGACAGTCATCGAAACATTGGACTCTATACAGTAACCAATTGGACAGTCATCGAAACATTGGACTCTTTACAGTTACACGTTGGACAGCCACTGGACTGTTTTCTGTTGTGCGTATGTTAGAACTTGATGCTACTTACAAAGAAGGACACATTAATGTAAATGACGGTAAAAAAATATTCAATTGAAAGTAAATGTCTTCCTGCTAATATTTTGAAATATTTGCTTTGATTCATTATTATTCTTAATTTGTTGCTCACAATATATAAAGACAATATTGGTGCATGATGTTACCTAATGCGTATTTAGTCATATCAGTACTGACGCAATAGCTTGGCCAAAGTACTTGTATCATTGTACATAGGATGATTGTAAAACAATATGGGTAAGGTTCATGATTCATTTATTCTTAACACACATAAAAAGGTAAAATATATACACTTAAATAGATAACATTTAAATAAACCTTTACCAACAGTTCTAACATTCAATATAACATGACATTCTTCCATAGCAGAGGTCACAGTTAAATAGTACAGTATACAACTGATTGAATAAATAAGAGAAAAAAATATAATATGCTAATTCTTACATGACATGACTTATGGTGCAGAGAGAATAAACGATATAACGTAAACGCCGTTTATTTGTGTATTGTTTCAGTGTTTGCTTATTATAAATACATCAGAGTAGTTATAAACGTGTTTACACTTCTTCAATAACCTATATAAGAAGGTAGACATATGTATAAAATCTTTAAAAAAATAAAGAGCTATTAAAATAATATACTCAAACATTTTTATTGCATGATAACTGATGAAACCGGTTAATGGAACGAACAAATATATCAAATGTTTACGTAAGCTTACTAACATTGTTTAAATGAAGTTGACCAATATATGTTTGAATTTTTGTACTCGGATAGTATTTCAAGTTAGAAATTTGAATCGATTAGAAGTATACATGTATATAATTATTACTTTTCTTCACATTATGAAATCGTAAATAGTTGTCGATATATGTTTTTGTTAGGTAGTTAATACAGTAAATTAGTATAATTTGATACGATCAATATTTAATGCTACCAGTGAAATGGTACAATCAAAGACTCTAAGGCAAGGTTTATACAATAAAATGCTATATACAATGTCAAAAAGATGTTATTTGGGTACTAAATGTACACAGACGCGAATACATTACCATGTAACAAATTCTAACCAGAGCTATTTAAACTCTTCAAATACATTTTCCACAACATTAGATATGTGACAAACAGCTACATTGTACTTATGCTTTTTCACAATATTAGATATGTGACAAACATCTACATATACATGATCACCATATCATTTATGCGACAAACAGCTACATGTACTTGAATATCCATAATTGCACATTTTCTTTCGTCTTGGGGACTACTTATTTACTTCTTTTTGAGAGCGCGTTCAACCAAGTATCATTGTTTTCACATTGTTCAACGACAATAAAAGCGTTCTCAAACGAATTGTATGTCAAATGCAACTACAACTTATGTATATACGCGTAATAAACACGCACTAGGAAAGGTATAAGTAGAGATTCGTGTATTTATATTATGTGCAAAATCTTTTGTCATATGGCACTGGTAGCTTTTAAATTACAAGACCATACGTAAATACAATCATACAGAGACATGTTGTTGCACCAGTCACTATCGCTCTATACATTTTTAAGCTGTTGTAGAATCTATTGATTTTACTAGTAGTGTTTAAAGTTTTCCCAAGCACAAAAGCACCCCACGTGTCCTTTAGGTGATGTCTTCGAGAGGTCTTAATAACGCATTTACTAGTTTTGACCTCGTACAAGTCCACCACAAGTGTTATAATAAGTGGTGCTCTCACGTGTGTTGATATATCCAAGCACGCACTCGTGGCAGAAGTAAAACTGTTCCTGAAAGGAATAATTTACAATTGGCACTTTCGGTAGCATCAATTAAATAATGACATACAACACGAACGCACTAATAGGCTCTAATTATTGGCATGTACCTTTCTGATATAAACTTAGTATGAAAACAAATCGAAAGTAAGTACTATGAAAGGTTTGGAACTTTCAGAAGAGTTCTAAAACTATGTACCTTGTTCGGAATAGCAAGCTTCCTCCTTGTTCTTACTTTTCTCACAACATTCACTACGCTCACTTCCTGGTTCACAGCAACTCTCTGTAGAAGGAGTGATACCACACAGAATAGACCACTCTTGCTTGCGCCGTCTCTGTTGGAATTTAATAAAGGTTGTTACATGTAACTTACCAGCTGATTGAACCCATTCGGCATGGAAAGGAATACACAAATCAAGAAATCGTGGGGGAAACATGGTTTAAACAAACAATAATCGCACTGAAGGACTGATATACTTTCGGTAATTATTTCATCTTTTAGGAATCTGCAAGATCAAATCTTTCAAGTTATATCACAACTGGATAGTTAACCAGGCATACCAATTAAACATTAAAGATGTTAATGGAGGTATCAGCTCACAAGCTCATATTTGGATCCTATTCCTTAAACAGCAGACATTCTTTGGAATTACTTAATATCACGTTTGCAATTGGTTTGATGATAGAGGATAATTGTTTGTTTCAGTGTTTGAACATGGAAATATCATTTTTATTTTACTGTAAACCACTGGAAAGCATAAAATAAAATGAAATTGCATTTTTTAACTTCGAACCTACTCTCAGATCTATAATATGTACATTTAATCATGCTAACATAGTCAGGTTTTCAACAATGCACTGATTAATTGATGATAGCCTTATGTTTCAATGCACTGGAAAATGTCACACTAAAAGGCATATCACTCACAAGCAATGGACGAATATCGGTCCATCATGTCGTGATGCCTTCGCCGCCGCATCAACATCTTCAATGAAGGCCAGGACATTCTGGGTAGATCTTGGAACGTTGTGCTTCTTATCCCAGTCTGTAAATTGTAGATTGGGTATTGTGCGCACATCTGAATGCTTAAAGACCAAAACGTAAAATGTTATACTAACTAAACGTATCAGATTTTAGAAGGCTAATCATAAAATTTACATACGCCTAGCAAAATAACGTAAGACACATTTTCCTATCGCGCTATTAGCAATATATATATTACACAATCTTACTTGCCAAATTACTTATTACTTCACTTATTTTGTTTGTTCTGCTTTGGCTATTGAGAAATAATGAAAGCTAATATTTTCTTCTAGGCAATTCTAAGTGTGACTATAACATGAAGCCTACCCCGTTCGCAGTGACGTGTGTAATTGTCAACGTTCTTTTCTGGTAGTAATCCTTGCCTTCTACTTTGTGACTTCTGACTGTAATATCACCAATTACAAGTTCCTGATTGTCAGCTGGGTAGTACAATCCCACGTTCTTAAATATGAAATAAATATCAATTGCATAGTATGTTAGCAATCTAAATTATCACTCAAGTTTGTCTAAAATTTCATAAATTGCTCATTTCAAATTTTGAGACAAAATATATATCAAAGAACAATGATTGATGACTCATTAACAATTAATCACGCCGATCAAAAATATTTAGAAGTAAACACCCATGAACATTATATTCCAATATCTGCTTACCCTATGTTTTTCCATTTCACTTTCAAAGCTGACGACACATGAACATTGTTCTTGAATCACGAGCGTGACAAAATCCGACACAGTTTCTTTCAAGGGAGTTTGGCAAACAAGGTAACGGTCCTTCACAGTGAAACTCTGCATTTACATAAGTTTCATTACCAGTCAGTGATATGCATATGCATATGTTGTTCTTGACAAATATGCAAATAATTCATTTTCGTATGGAAAGCAATGATCACTAAAAAAACGTAAGCTTAATGCAAAAAAAACATGACTTCCGTAACAATTGTAATGTAAACAAGTCTTTGGAAGTTTAATACATACGTCGATGTAAACAGCATTGATGTAATCAGATGCGCCAGGCTTTAGGTTGAGATATAATCGTGGCCTGTTCTTATCTCCTGAATTAGTAATTTGAAATTTACGAAGTTTTTCAATGTTTTTATCTTCTTTTCAGTCGCTTATGAAACCTTCGATTGAATTTGATATTAGAACGTGCAACACAGCCTAAATTAAATTATAGGAGTCATATAAATATTCAAAGGTGTAAATGGGTTTGCATGCGTGTACACACACAATGATTTAAGACTATAAAACATGCTATCCAAATATACATTGGGTCACACCTGGGATGTCTGCATGGGGTCTATTCGCTTTAGTCTCTGCCTTGTGTCTTTCTACTGCTATCATTTCCTCATTTGACATTGTTTCAACAGTCAAGTTAATTTTCTGAAAAATTGGAATAATTCCAAGCAGTTTTAACATTCTAAGAAAAGTGAACCATAATTAAAATGCCATTTTCACGCTTTTAAGTACGTATAAGAAGTATAACATTATATTTCTTCTGTGTGGCACTAACTTAACTGCTTATACCAATCAATTAAAAGAAACAAAATCAAAACACGTTTTCTTTTTAAAACAAATGTCAAGGTTTCTGTAGAAGTTTAACCTCATAAAGGTGCACCAATTCGGAATCTCTCGTACGGGTCAGGTATTGCTGGAAGCCTTCTGCTTTGATTGGCTTACAGCTGAGAGTCAATGAATGAACTAGAGCTGTGTAAAGGTATTTGTACTGAATCTAAAATGAAAAAGAACATCATTCTTCATATATTTTTTAGTTTACTGTCATGTTTCGTTCAGTTCACTTCCGCTTACACAAAATGTGATAGCTTATGGAAATGATATCTAAATCTGTTTTTGGGTAGAAACCAATAATTAAAGTGTCAATAACAAAATACATTAAGCAAGACCTTCATGCTAAATAAGTTTGTTATCGTCGGGGAATAAAGTTTGTATCTAATCACACACCTTTGACTTCGGATATTTTTTACATTTGTGTAATTAGTTTAGTTTCATAGCGGTTTGTTTCTTGTTTTGCTTTAGTTTAGCCTTTAAACAGGATCGAGTTTATTGTTGCTGTTATTGGGCTCGTAACAGTAGCCTCCCTTGTATTGTTTTTCTTATAAATAGGGTAGGAAACATGGCTCATGAATGAGTTATCAAACCAGTGTCTGGATCATGTTAGGCCTGTTTTGCCGCATGTTGACGACGCATCCAGGAATGTCAATAGCTCCTTTGGCCTCTCCTTCTTTGGTCAAAATATCAAGTGCAATGTATGTCCCTGTTCTTCCCACTCCAGCACTGCACAAAACAGATAAAACTATTTTAGTTAACTAGTTGTATTTGCGTCAAAGAACTTTTATTGTATAATAATAACAAAACCACAAATTGAATTGCTTAAATGATGTGCGTGAAATCGACAGGAATTAAGTTCCGTCAATGAAATTCAATTCCCGTTTAGAAAGATTTGTGAAATTCTCAATGTTATAACAGTCATGCTGTCGAATTGATTTTTATTAACTAGTGATAATTGAAAAGATTTTATCAAACATAAAAATAGTAGCAGTCACAACAATGGCAACTTAAATAAATTGTTAACATTAAGACCTGCAATGGACAAGCAGTGGACCATTGAACTGTGTCGGCGAGTTCAACACCGCCTGTCTGAATTCAATTATAGCGGTGACATCATCGGGGACATCTCTATCGGGCCAACAGGTAAAGTGTAGGTGGTGCAGCATTCTTTTTTCTTTCCGCTGAGTAATACAGTACTTTATTCATTTCAATCAAATTAAACATTGTAAAAGTGCTACCAGACTCGAGTTTGCTTCAATATGCAAATAGAATTCTTGAAGAGAATTAATGCATCTAGCTTAAAAGCTATATTTAAAGCAGAATTTGCATCAAGCAATCAATTTTGACAAAATTTGTTTTGTAGCGTATCGTTTAACATCTTGACAAATATAATAAATTAAAATATATACAAAGCATGGGGAAGTTATTCAAGTGGCTAACACAGTATAACATCCTTATAACTGAAAACATACCTTGACCTTAGATACTGAAAACACTCTCTTTGTAAACTCTGTATATTTGTTTTCCGTGTAGCACGACACCGTGATATCGCCATACGTCTTACTGACACCAGGGTTGGGCCAGTACTGATCACATTTATCTTTCTGAAATGAATTCATTCAAGCCTCGCGCAGTTTTTACATTGTGCATGCTTGATAAAATAAATGTGAAAAGAAGTCGCGTGATGTTGCAATTTAAATAACGTATACGATGTTATAAGTCGATTCATTTGGCATATTCAACTATCATATTGTGATATATTGCAACAAAGTATCATAATCTCGCTTGCCGTAATAGCGATTAACAGAGGTTCATGGTAATTATATTTAAGGGACATACCCCGTCCTCAATCAGATTGGTAACCATGGCAATCGTTTCGACCTTTTGTTGCCAAACCATTTGCCAGAATATACCAAAATCTCCAAGCTGTTTCGACATAGGCCCTTTAAATGTAATAGATAACATTTGCCGTTATGAACAATTCACTACATGCTTGATATCTAAGACATGGGCATCGTCATGGGCCCTAAAACGTACTTAGTAAAATTTGTCCTAATGATTAATTGAATATATGTTTGAATGTTTAGGAGTTGCTCGACCTATACTTTTTAGTTGTATTCATTGTATACACCATTTTGTGTTTTTGTCATGGAGGTAAATTGCTATTGTTATATCGATACCTTCTAAATTGAAACACCCAGTAAATTTACAAAACTGACCGTTCAAAGGCGGTATCTAACATTCATTGATAAACATACCTAGTTTTTAATAAACTAGTAGTATATTTATACACTGTGCTATTTGTGTAGTTTTGCGCTATTGTTCCATGTTTCTTGATTGTGATTTTTTTTTGTTTTTGAGTTCTAAGCCATAGGCGTTTACCCTGTGCTATTAGACGGGGTTTATGTTTGAATTTTTGGCTACTTAGCTTGTGTCTATAGTTTTTCAAATAAGTATTGAACATAATATCTACCTGTAGTTTCCATTGTCAAATTGAAAACTATTTAATGCGTTTTGCAGGTAAATGTTTCGTTCATAACTAAATGAAACGAATACAAAATACAAATACAAATACTTCCCTATGACTGTCTCTTACCCAGTGTAGCAATGTACGCGCGTTTCATGTTGTAGCCCTACAGGAAAATAATACGGTTCGAAACGTTAGCCTTTAACATTAACTGCTGGTAATACTATATCATATTACTTAAGTATGGACTGTTTTGTAAAAATATTTTCCTCGTTTCAGCAAATAAACAAACAAATGCAATTATCCTCAATTCAGCGAATATACAAATAAAATCAAGTTTAGTGAAACAGGAAAAACAATTCAATGAAAAATACGTTTACAATTTGCAAGTTTTTGTTGATGTCTAAAATTTATCAATTGAACATCATACAATAAAAATAAGAAAGTTTCAAACGAGCGTACATCGATAAAACTGGCATTGATGTAATCCGAGTCTCCTCCTTTGATCCGCACTCTTGAATCGTCATCTTAAAACAAGATGTCAATAACAATGAATTTTATATTAAGAAATTGAATAATTATCTAAATATGACATGATACGTACACCTATGCAATGCTTGATCATTACAGAGGTTACAAAACATTTCTTGTACATGTGTTCGTGAAGTTCAGTTAGATAAACTTCGTTATCCACGTATTTGCAATATGTACATGTCTTTCACAACATGTACGATAACAAAATGAATGTTATTTAAGAGAGTACAAGCGAACAGGTACATGTACAAGTTAAAAGATAAATTCTCAAACGGCTAAATCTTAAAATTTACATAAACGTGCAGTAACATGTACAAGTGCATGTTCACTTCGTGTTTCGCAAATTCCTATCGGATTTTATATAAAATACATTTCGCATTTACTCTGACAAAATATAAATTTACTTATAGAAACATGCATACTATTCAGTCTATCTTGACGGTGGTGATTAGATTTTAATAATTTTAGTCAGTACATTCCACAATAGTGTGTCATAATTTGTTGGTTAACGTACATGGATATATTCCCCGGTATCTGTTCTTGGAGACGTTTCCTTTTAGATGCGAGGCATGGTACGGTTTCGTGAGGCCGTTTGGAAATTTCTTGACAAGATGTGAGAAAAAAGACAAACAAAAATGATCATATATTTAGACATAGTTTTTACACTGTATTTTTTATTGCATGTAATCATTGGACTCTACAACTGCAATTTATCGTCTTCATTATAAAGGTGTACCTGGAATTCTTCCTCGAATTCTCTATCTGTCTTTCCGTATACACATCGCGCCAACGACTCAACCGGCACCTTGTCTGTATATATGTCATTTGCATCGTTGTAATATGCTCCCTCATTATCATCAACTGTGTTAACGAAATCACGCCCACAAGCATCATTTGCATCTGTTATAAAAAAAAATCTGTTATTAAAAAACACATCTGTAAAATTAAGACATATGAAACCATTCTTAACACAAGTTTTTATTGGCTTATATGATATGTCTCAGACACAAAGACAAGATATTAAAACGCTGAAAGGCGGTAGGCTCAAAAAGCCTGATTTTATTTTTTTTATAATTCTGTTCAAAGGCAATATAAACAAAATCGTTTGAGTGGTATTAAAATCGATAAGGATCTGTCATTACCTTAGGAAAGGTAAATTAAATGTCAATTAATGCATTTTTTATCTAATAAGCTTATTTCATAACAGTAACTGATAAAATTTTACTAGGATATATAAACACTGGTTTCATCTCCCAAGTTAATTGCTAGTGTATATTTGTTTGAAGGAAGCCTGAAATTGGCTGAGGACGTTTCGAGTTGTGGGTAAAATAATGCAGGGTCTTTTAGTCAACACAATTTTATTTTCTGCGATATTATCTTCGGTGTCCCTCACCTAGACATATTTAAGATTTTTCGACGTGCTTTTAAATTCTCATGGACGCTGCAATCTAATGAACGTATTTAGATACAGCGGTATTTTAATCCGCACTGTTTTAAACCGCATAAAGCCAACTGTTCCATTTTGTCATCCCAGCGAATTCATAATTGTACCATAGCATGTCAAAAAGGAGATCTAACGATACCTGATTCGATTTACGGTACCAAAGTCTACAGGACTTCAGCTTACAATCTAATCGTAAGGTCGAACATTCGAATAACTTGGCTCACAAGAGAGCAATACCGATATTTACCTATGGCCTCAAGTTGGATTCAAATTAACCTTTAACGTTCTTCCAAATCGTGATAAATACATAAATAACGACCATTATTACACGACGTCGTTGTGATTCATATTCAATCCTGCTAACATCATACAGCCTAGGCTTACCTATTTCCAGCATAGCGCTTGTCACGGATTTTGCAGGTTGTCTTCCTGGTAGCTTTCTCTTTTCGCCTGATTGCTTTTCTTGTGTTTGTGTCTTTATTTCTTTTTTAGGGGGAAATTTGTAGTTTGGATTCACCATCTGGACACAGGGATCATGAGGCACCGTTTCATCGTTGTTTTTAAGAACTAGAAATATTAATATATATAAGGAACATACGAACAAATGCATGTGATGTCAGGAAATAAAATCAAATCATAATGACGTTTATTAAAAGTAACTTAATATATTAGATATTTCCATCTGTTTAATTCAATGTGTATGCAAAAGAAGTATACAGAAATTTACCTGAAGTGCTCGTGCCGGAAACATTAATATAAACATGTTGGGAAGAATTTCGTTGTTTGTTCTTTATCCTGTATGAAAAGTATAAATGACGGTATCAGATTTATGTTATGAATGTGGAAAGAAAAGACTGGCATGTCATGTTTTGTCATTCTTAGTAGCTATCGTCATTCAATATTTGTGCGTATATCATAACACAATTTGGTAACATATAGATTTTAAGCGAAGGGTGAATAAAACGCTAACCTCCGCCGTATTAGGACAATGAGTATACAAGTCGCCGTAGCAAGAATCAGACTTCCGGCTACGCCTCCAGCAACTGCGGCTGTTGAGACTTTGTTTGCCTTTTCGTCAACTGTAGCAAAATGAATATCTAATAAACTATTAGCAAACACATTGACGATATGCATGTATTAATTGTTGGAATAGTACCGTATATAATGACAATGAATTATGGGGGTTCGGGAGCAGTAACCACATTTTTGTTTGAATATATATAGTTTATGATATGAGATTGAATTTGCTAATTGACAGAAATGAAATATGCAATACTGTTCAACTACTAAACCAATATATGAGAAAACGATTTGTTTAAGGGTTTGATTAAGGTACTTACCAATATTACAAGTTCCTCCTTGGTAACCCGTTTTGCAATTATATATGCATTGACCTTCAATGTCACATTTTGAATTTTCACCGCTTATTGCACATGTTTCTGGACATTTATACTCACATTTTGGGCCATACATAATTGGTATGCATCCATTATTACAATCACCTGTCGTTCTGTTGCATTGCGATTCTATACAGTTTGGACTACACGTCAAATTGCAAAACGGCCCATAAACGGTATTTGTTGTGCATTCGTTGCATATGCCAGACATTTGGTCACACTCTAGGCAATTTAAATTACACTCTTTTTCGCAGGTGTTGGTCCAAAAGTTTAGTCGGCACCCGTTTTTACACACACCACTTTCAGTATCGCACTCATTTCCCTTACAACCTAAACATGAAGTGCATACACCATCTGTGTTTGGAGAAAACCCAGGTTGGCATCGAACACATAAAGGTTTAGCCTGATTACATTTCGTACAATTGCCATCGTATTCTGTACATAAATCGGCACAGTCTGCACCGGTATATCCATCCTCACAGCCATTCAAGCACTGGTCTACCGACAAGCACTGTCCATTTCTGCAATTTGTGCTACACTCACAACATGTGTCATTATATGTATAAAAAGAATCACTGAGGCATGATGAACAGTTCAAGTACTCAACACAGTATTTTTTGTTACATTTGCAATATTTGCTTTCGAATTGGAAATTATTAGTACACTCATTACAGACTTCACTATCTAATTCACATTGGCAGTTTGGAATACATTTACAAGAAGGTCCGCTAAATCCTCCAAAACATGATGTGCAGTGCGTAGAATTTGTCTGAGAGCATGTTTTACAAATGTCATCGCATTTGTCAATACACGAGTCTGCTGTAAATTCATCAACACAACCATCAGCGCAAAATCCATTTTCTTTTTCACAATGTGACCCCAGACACTTATCCGAGCAGTTGAGTGAGCAGTCTAAACCATAAAATCCTGCTATGCATGCGTAGCAGGTTTCAGTTGTGGAGCAATTATAACAACGATCCGGGCAAAGTGAATTGCAATGACTTCCAAAATAGCCGTCATTACAAATATCACATAGTTCACCTTTATAGTTGTTTTCACAAATACATGTGCCATTGTCTTTGTTACAGATGTTTCCTGTACAACCTAGCCCACATTGTTTATCACATGTTTTACCATATTGTCCTGCAAAACATGTTTCGCACCTTGCACCGGTGAAATTGGGTGAACAGTCGCAAGTTCCATTTCTATTGCATGTCCCATCGATGCAACCATTTGTACATGGAATGGTGCAGTTGTCGCCGTAATATCCAGGTTTGCAGTTTTCACAGTTGCTTCCGGTAAATTGCGAATGGCATGAACAGTGACCTTCATTGCTGCAAATGTTCTTACAGCCTACGGAACACGATTTTGAACAAAAAGAAGAGAAGTCAAAATAACCAGCCTTACAGGAAATACAATTAGTTGAATTTGTGCATCCACAATTATCGTTGATACAATCATTATTGCAAAGTTCTCCGTATTTTCCGAGCACACACATGTCACAGTTATTTCCTTTAAAATTTTCCACACAGTCGCATGAGCCATTATCATTGCATTTTTTCTCAATGCATCCTTTTGAACAAGTCGAATTGCAATGTTGGCTTACATCGTAAAATCCATCAAGGCAATAATCACAATTGGTTTGAGCACACGCGCAGTTTCTGTATTCACAGGCATTTGAACACTCGTCAGATGGTGCGTAAAATCCTGGCTTACATATAAGACACAAACCGTCTATTCGGCCACAAGACTGACAGTGTTCTGAGCATAGCCACATGCAGCGGGGCTGATGATATCCATCTTTGCAGCCATCCTTACACGCATGGTCATGGCCCAAGTAATCCCCGCATATGTCATTCAGGCAGCACTGGCATCGACCAGGACATGAATCACATTTAGCTGGAAATCAGTTTAAGTCCAACAGAATATTTGATTTTTTTAAACATTGTCCAGTGAGAGAGTGAGTGAGTGAGTGAGAGCGCGAGCGCGTGAGTGAGTGATTGAGTGAGTGAGTGGGTGGGTGGTTGAGTGAGTGAGTGAGTGAGTGAGTGAGTGAGTGAGTGAGTGAGTGAGTGAGTGAGTGAGTGAGTGAGTAAGTGATGAGTGAGTGAGTGAATGCGAGTGAGTGGGTAAGTGAATGAGTAAGTGATGAGTGAGTGAGTGAGTGAATTAATAAATTAATAATTAATATATTGAAGGAGTTTTTAAACTATATCGAGTTGTATAACTAAGCTTAAGTTTTAAACCTATTGGTACAAGATTAAATAATCAAAACAAGGTAATACATACCTAATAAAAGCATCAGCAATAGAAATTGAATCTGAAATATTGCAAACAATCAAGATGTATAACTCTTATTTGAGGAACGATAAAAGAAGTTTGTCGCCAAGAAATAAATACAGAAATGAAATATGTACTCATTTTATGCATAGCATTTCTGAAGATTAAAAAATAGGATGTCCCTTTAAGCAGAATCTTGGTTAACTTTTAGGCTATGGGGCTTCTCGCTGTACTTTCGATTTTGTTATTTATGATATTTTAAAGTTTAAACAATTAAGAAATTCAGAAGTAAAGTGCAGACTATACTCCTGTCGGTGATTTGGTTTAATTTGTCCACTTCCTGTGCATTTATAATATCAAACTGAAGAATTTGGCTATTTCAACTATTGATAAGTGCCCTTTTGTCGATATCAGCTATTTTATGATTCGTATACAAATTAAAATATAAGAAAACATTGAATATAAAAAGGATTTTGTTGTGAGACACAAATGTACGTCACTACGTATTTTGATATGATGTAAAACGTTGACTTGACATAAATACATGTACAAATAAATATTGAAAATAAAATGAAAACCTCCTTGATTAATTGTTAACATATGTATATACTTTACCTTAACAGAGTCCATTTTCCTTCACTTATTTGCAGGCACCCACAAGTCCCGCCTAACGCACTGCAAATCGTACAGAGCTTCCTGTTTCAAATAACAATTAACTTAGTTGAAATTTAACGCAGGGCTCATACTTAAACATCCGACAGCCAAGTGTTGAAATAAACTTGTATAATTCGTCCTGTTAGAGGCAATATACAACCCGATATCCTTATTATTTTTTTTAAACGAACAGTAAATGACACGAGGAGGACATTTTGAGTATTCGATAGTTTGATACGTTCCTGGCGTGACTGCAACTGTGCTCTGAATTATAGGATAAATAGGCAGTTGGACGGCCATACATGCTTTGACAATGTGGGATACACAAAGGTCTATTTTATTTTTCATATTATTAACATATTAATAGCACTCAAATCTCGAAATTGAAAACATCGGATAGCAAATCTCATTACTAGCTGACACTAGTCATTTCCATTCAATGAGTTATATCTCTATGCGACACTTTAAGCAAATACCGAAAGAAATCCTTATTATGCTTCGGACAATAAATATTTATCTGTAAAAGAAGTTTGAAGTCAATATCTCATATATTTTTCTAACTATGCTCTGAACAAGATTTCCGGATGCTCGCATGCCAATACACCAACACACACACACGCCTACCATTACTTTATCCCCTTCACCTTTCGGTGGCGGGTGGGGGGTGGGTGGGGGTAATACGGATACTGCTAACAATGAATTGTGTAATTGAAATAATATCGTTAATTAGAGTTATTCTATAAAGTAAGAGTATTGCACAATTAACAGTTTACAGGTATAACCATATATCGCCAAAATACGGATAATGCTTTGATGTCCATTAATTTTCAGTAAATTATAACTTTGGTGGGAGAGTTCTGTTTGGTGTAAATCCTAAGAATATATTATAAACACCAAAGGATTTGCCCTGGTCAGAAAATATATATTCTTGATTTCTCATGTAAACATGTGTTGATCATATAGAGTATATTTATAGTCAAGGTATAGGTTTGAATAAAGAGAAGTAAAAAAATGTATTGTCAACGAGAATTTATGCTGAAGTATAGCGTGGATAAATATAGCGTGCACTATGTTATGATTCAGATTATTAAGATGCCGTTGCTTGGGCAAACACGCACATTTTGAGCACTTGCTGGGAATTGTTTCCAGTATAATAAAAATACTACCAAACACGCATATATGCATGTCAGTTCCTGCTTGAGATACATTTAATATACGTAATAACTAAATACAATCTTAATCACCATCTTTAGAATGTTTGATTTATTATTAAATATAAATTTAGTAGATAATATAAAATGCATTCTACTTAAAGTATTGTAACATACCAACGTTAATTCCGTTTATGCTTCAAGCTAATCATAACACAGCAGTGTTTTTCGTCACGAGGAAATTAAACCTCAAAAACATACCCTTGCTGCACACTGAGCAAAATAATATTTTGATACTCTGGATTGACATCAGGAAGTTTATGATGTTATTATTCATACCTGTTTTTGTTTATAAATGTAACATATAACTGTTTTACTGCTAGCGACATGCGTATCCGGAGGGGGCGGGCGGTAATGGCCTCGCAACACCCCCTCCCTAAAATCGTCCAAGTTTTCTTTTTATTTCAACAAACTGTAGGGGAATTTTAAATTGATTTCAGTTTGAAATGCACCGAATCGGACAAGAATATATAAATCTGTTTTTAGGCGAGTACCGCCATACCCCCCTGATAACACCTTTAACCAAATCAATATCGGTTCTATTCTTATAGTCAATGCATTTGTGGCAGACAATAGTCCGGATATAAATGTACTGCAAAAATAAAATAAAATATAAATTGAACGGGAAAAGATATGGAACATTGAGGTTTATTAAGGTGATTGTTTTGGAAACAAATGGAAAACATTAATCAGTAAAATAAAATGACAAGTAAGATCAGCTGAACCATGTTAGTATTCAGATCAGCAACAGAATCATGGTTGGTACAATGCGAATATTCTACAATAACTCGCAATAATTTGATTTCCAGTGTCATAATCAAATTGAGTCTGCTCTGCCTCATGATGTAACAGAACCTGTTTGTCGACGACTTCTTCGGCTTCACCCTGGACAAAATCTCGAGTACAGTATAAGTCCCAGGCCTTCAAACATATGCACTACTATAAAAAGAATATCATTATGGTTTCTTCCTTGTCTCCATGAACTTATTGACATATCCTTACCTTTCATTTCAAGACAAAACACAACACAAGTAGATGGTAGTTTTCCTGTCTCATGTTCTATACTTTTTGCATGCGTTATTATCATGCTTTTGGTTGACCATGCGTCTGTGAGATAAATATTTAAATTAAGCTGCTTGTTTTGTAGAAACAGACCTAATGTTTTGTATGAAAAGACAAACAAATATTTTTGCTTCTACATCATGACAATCGATAAGTTACGTCGGCTGACCTCTTATCTTGTGTTTCTTTCGAAATGGAGTCCATATAAGAAACGCTCCAAAACGGAATTATGACATGCCAAATTACTGACAGACAACAGGAATTACGCATTATAATCGGCCTGTCCAAAACAGTGTTTAGCAGATTGCTCCCGTTTTATGTGAACATTGAATTTTTGTATAAATTAGACTTTTTATCAACTGTAGTTTACCTGCAATTAGCAAAGACTTGACCATGTTACCGTGTTGTCGAATTGACGACGGCCTGTCTAAAAATCAATGATAAAGGTGACATCATCGGGAACATCCCTGTGAGGCCAACAAGTAAAACGTAGCTCAGAGCCCTAAGAAATAAAATAAACATTGAACTCTTAGCATCCGTGTGTAAACTACGTATACCGTTTAAGGTCACAAATAATTATAAATGCTTTGTACAACTGGTTACATGGCTGTAAGTGCCTGCAGTAACTGAAGATTTGAGGTAAGCTCATCAACGTATATAACGTTATCTGCTGGCGTTCCGTGTTATTCAGAACACATATGGGTTCCGATTAAACGGACAATATGTTATGGAAAATCGAACTTTTCGGATAACTCAGATTCAGAACTTGGGTAGCATACCTTTAATAAGATGAATGATCTCTTTTAATTCTCTGACAAGGACTGCAGGATTTCACTATTGACTTCTCCATACAGTTTAAAGATTCCGGAATCTGGCCGGTACCGCTCGCATTTAGGATTATATAGGACAGTTTTCTTACATGATTTTCTAGTATTACAGGTAATTACTTAATGTTGCAATCAACATAATATGACCGCAATTGAAGGGATATACGCTGATAAAAATATATTGCAACAGGTAAATGATATATTACTTTAGCAAAACTTGTTAACATTACAACAATATACTTACTCATTAACCTATTAGGTTTGTTATCATTACACTATTTTTTTTACATTTCCTGCCATATAATTCTCCCGAAATATTCCAGTTGCTACGACATAGGTTCTGTGTTAAAATGCTTCAACATTAAAATGTCTTAAAACCATTTTAAACATTTTGATCAAAGGTCAACAGGAACATGCTGCAGTGTTAATGGTTCTCACCTTTAAAACATGTGAAGTTGAAATTAGTTAACTCATTTAGAGAAATTGTATTGAGAGACATTTTAAGTTGAAACCGTATTTTGTGAATAATGAAACAGTTTGCATTGACAATTATGTAAATATGATATCATATTTCTAGCTAAAGTAGCAATGTTTTGATTTCGTTGATAACATCTATGAAAATAAAACGGAGACGCATAATATATATATCCAATTACTGAAGTTACTGAAGTTACCTGTTTGGACTTGAAACGAAATTTGTCACGGTTAAATAAGGAAGTTATGTTAAATTCAGATAATACATCAGAATGTTAAACTTTATGTACGCTAGGTTTTGAAGAGACTATTTACATCAATGAAGCTAGCGTTGATAACATCGGCTTCTTTAAATTGGTACGGGTAAATGTAATGCGCGCTAGGTGTCATAATCTACTAATTTTACACGTTCATGGTATTATTATAATCCGACATTTTTGATAGCCTTAGTCTCACCACCCTGGCATAGAATTTAAACATCATATCTAAATATTTACTGGTAAACCATATTTTATGAACAAATCAAGTACCCCGATTATGTCAGGCAAACTAATGTAACTTAATTTTAAACTTCCATGGATTAATTCGATTCCATCTGTTTTAGCAATATTATTCGGTAGTTGAGCGTCTTAGAAGGACATGGTTTCAATAAAAAGATCATTTATTAGTATCAATTGATGACTGCTTTGCGATCAAACACCAACAATTAAATAACTTTCATTAAAATAAACATTGAGGGAATGAGTAAGTGAGTGAGTAAGTGAGTAATTGAGCGAGTGAGTGAGTGAGTGAGTGAGTGAGTGAGTGAGTGAGTGAGTGAGTGAGTGAGTGAGTGAGTGAGTGAGTGAGTGAGTGAGTGAGTGAGTGAGTGAGTGAGTGAGTGAGTGAGTGAGTGAGTGAGTGAGTGAGTGAGTGAGTGAGTGAGTGAGTGAGTGAGTGAGTGAGCGAGCGAGCGAGCGAGTGTGTGAGCGAGCGAGTGAGCGAGTGAGTATTGGTTCCTTGTTTGTGACTTTTAAACTGTACTGCTAATATGTTTTTATCAATGTTGGGTTAAGTGCGAATCATGTCCATTTAACTTAATCAAGCTCCCAGAAGACTCTTCTTCAATTGAACTCATGTTTTACTGACCGTTCCAAATACAAATAATGGCCCATATTTACATTCATTATTTTACGATTTAGGGCCTGCAGCAACTTTACTTATGCCTTGATTACCGTCGATTCAAATTAAAGTAGTACTCCACATACTTTTTCACAGCTCATATAGCTCAATTGCATAACATAGTTCCATCACAAATTATGGCCATTGTTTTTAACTTTGCTTTACTAAAGGGCAAAAATGAGGGTTATACTCATATCTCAAGTACCATCCATTCAATGGACTTCATACTCGCATTCTTCGCACAATTGTTCAAAGCCATAACACAATTAGGCATAACTCCATAGTATCCTAAATACAATTTATGGCCCTTGATAGACTTGGAAATTATTTTTAAAATTTACTATCATTATCTGCAACGTACGCATCGTACGATCACTATTTTGAATTGATATATCTGAGTAGTTATGCTATTAATTTCGAAAAAAAAACATTATTGGTAAGTTGAGGCAAACTGTATATGTTTTTGCAAATAAATCACACTGTTTGGTTTGTGACATTCACTAAGTGGTGAAGTGAAATACTTGATGTTACGATAACTTGTCGTACGATCGTTGATAAGATTAGCCCATTGATACATAAATTTCTTAGAAAAAGCGGCGAATACGTACACCTTTACATATTTATTGGGTTTCATTTTTAAGTATGCTAAGGCCTCCCGTTTCAGTACACAAACTTCACTTGTATTTATTTGATTGATGTCCAGCCAAGATTCATACCTCGCTGGATGTTATGCAAAATTAAAGCATGCGTGCAATAACAATATCTTCTAGCTGTGTTCGTGCAACAACAAAAGCACTTCACTTGAGTGCAAAAACAACAAAACTGCGTGCGACAAGAACGTCACTTAGTTTTCTAGGGAATAATTCGTAAAGTTTGTATCGGTTTACATTTTTTGCCATTCATTACCATTTTCTTTAATCCCTCGAGAAACAACGAAGCCAAGTTTGGTAATTACCGTTTAATTGTGCGCAATTTCAAGTGTGTGTTGTGAACGGTAACACATAGTGTTCCCATATTTTAAGTTTAATTCAAATACAAAAAAAAATCAAATTACACTGAGATTTTAAGAGATAAGCTTTTTTTCTATTAATACAATATTAAATTATCATATGTTAATCAAGCATAAACAATATTGCGTCGGGCAGATTCACCATGAGTTTTGACGCAATGTTCGATCGAAACGTCAAACATTATGCCCTACATTACTCAATGTAAACAAAGGCAAAATATCTACGGGCATGTGTAACGGCGATAACCTCCATCAAAAACACTACAGTCAGCAAACTATTTGTGTTCCTGTGATATCATAGATAATATACTGCTATCGAGGAGCAAATCGAAAGCTTCTTTCCAGGAGGGCAATTTATCAGCGTACCTGAAATCCTAAAAACATGTACTAATTCGTACTTAAGTTATATTGTTAGTATGTACGTGAAAGGAGTTTTGCGATTCCTTCGTCATCATTTTGAATAAATCAGCATTGTGTTGTAAGTAGTAGCTTTGTTAAATTTGAATTGGATTTACCCGCTAGGATATTTGTCAACATTAAGCATCAAAAGGACTGAACAATAAAATAGCCTTACTCTTAGAATGTACACACGCACGTCTACGTAAGAATGGCTTACTTGTCAATTTAACGGTAGTACCATCGTTGCTTCGGAGAAACTGTCAACATATTTTGTTTTCGATATTTATTAAAAACATATACGTGTAGGCCCTTCTAAATCTGAGAAACCTGATATGACCAAAAAAACAACAACAACAAAAATACACTTATGTTTATTGAGGCCTATATCTCACAACATCAAAAGAAACATATATATTGTTTGTTCATACATTACTTAGCGGAGGGATATTCTTGTTTTAACATAAACTATATATGATTACTAAAGTACACATATGATATAAAGCCATAAGGAAATGTCAGAATGATTTCAAATCGGGAAATACTTTTTTCAACAAAATGATGGTATAATGGTTGAATTTGTATCGACACGTCAACGTTTCATTTTACATATTTCAATCAATAAATTCATTAGGAACCAATACCAATGTTGTTTATTATATTGCACTTTGGGATGTTATTATACTAACGCTTAATGTTCAATTGTAGTATTTTTGTAATATTGGTAATCTCTTTACCCATTGGCTTTTGCAGATAAATCCGATTAATATTAAGAAACTATGAAATAACAATTGAGTATGAGGCCTGTGTTTGTTGTCGTTGGAGTAGATTTAAGGATATTACACTAATTGTACACGTCCTTTAGATGTATTTAATAGTACGAACTGAAATGAAGGATAAACAAAACGCCGAATAAGAATTCTTACCTAAAGGATTTTAGCTGAAATTTGATATATTTATTTTGTTTTATGTATGTATTTCGTTGTCCTGGGAAACAAGGCTCCGCCTATTGTGTGTTAATTGCAATTATGAGTCAATAAGCTTTGCACACTGTCAAAGTCATTTTTTTGCATAGACATAAATTGATGATGCGCCTGCGCTTTGAATACTTTACTATAAAAACAGTCAAATGTTAGAAAATGTTACTGCAACTTTTAGTACTCACTTCATTCACAGGAAGTAAAAAAAAATCGAATAGTACACATGATCATGAACTTAAAGTTAGCAACAGGAAGTTGTTTCGCATTAACTATCCACACGCTCATAGTCCATGCTGTTTGTTTGCAATTCAGTGTACGCTTCATCTTGTACTCTAGCCGTCGTATTATGTCGGTCGCTCAATTTTTGATAGTGCCTTTCCTGCTCTGAAATACACAGAATACGTGAATCAATGTTCTTGATTTAAAGAAAACTTTAATATGATGTTATCACAATCAGTATAATTGTACATTTTACTTTAGTTCATGCTGATGCGTATAATTGACTGTATTAGGCAATGGTATTTATTCTTTTAGCATATTAATTAAATATCGTATAAACCAGTTTGATACTCAGACGTTTATTTAAACACAGTTCACGTATTTCAATCCAGTTTGTGTAATTTTACATAATCATGGATACACTTTTGCTGTTCGCGTTAATTCAGTAATATAAACAAAATTAGCATTACTATTGAACATGCTTTAAAATGTTCAAATTATTATACAGTTAAACACTAAGTCTATATTTCACTTTTACCTTCTATTATGAACGGATTATGGTTACTGAATCGAACTTGGCTGCCACTTTCAGATTGTTTCTTTTGTTGTTTTCTCCTTTCATGCAAAGAAAACGGAAGTATGTAATTTCGTTACATTGTCTTTTTTATAATAATTTACTTCTCCTGGACTTGTTCACTTAAATAATCCTGACACAACTTTAAGTTGGCTACATTACATATAAATCAAGTGCAGTGCTTTCTTGTAAAAAACAAACATATACAAAAAGTACGAAACGTATACAACATCAAACATATTTTAAAATACTGTATCCTTAACAGTATATTGTAAAGACCTTTGTATGCACAGAACAATTCCAATAATCACAATTATAATTGTGCTCGCACCACCGACAGCTCCTCCAACTATCCCAGCAGCAGATGAATCGCATGTATTCGTCGTTGTTGCTGAAATTAAGATGTGTTATTTTAGTGAACGTATCAGGTAGATCAATGTGAATGTAAACATCTTAAAAGCATCTAAATAACTTTAAAATCGCATACATTCAAAGTGACAAGTTTGAAAAACAGTTGTAGGTTTTAAACAAAAACGATAACATGCGTTTACCATTTACACAGGTGACCCCGTTGTATCCTTCAATGCATCCATGTAAACATCTACCATAGTTGTCACATCTTGTTTTGTTTGGTACAGATGCGCATGTTGAGGGGCATACTAAATCGCATTTGTCGGCGTAAAAGTTGCGAATACAACCTAAATGGCACCGGCCTGTTTTAGCATCACACTCTTTGTTGACACAGGTTTCTCTACATTGTACTGCACATACACCATCTGTGTTTGGGGTGAGCCCGCCTTTACACTGAACACAGAAATGCTCATTCTGACTACATTTTGTACAATCGTGATCGTAATCTGTACATAAATCTGCACAGTTTGCCCCGGTATATCCGTCGTCACAGCCAATCAAGCAGTGGGTCTCTGACGAGCATTGTTTATTTTTACAAAGTTTGTTACATTCACAACATGTATCATTAAAAGTGTAGAACTTGTTATTTTGACACGTTGTACAATGCATGCTATTTAAACAATAACTTCTGTTACATTTGCAATCCTTGCTTTTCATTTCAAATCCATTTGTGCACTCATTACACACTTCACTGTTTAATTCACATCGGCAGTTTGGAATACATTTACACTCAGATCCGCTAAATCCATCGAAACATGATGTGCAGTATGTAGAATTTGTCTGAGAGCATGTTTTACAAAAGCCATCACAAGAGTCATTGCAAGAGTCAGCTGTAAATCCATCCAGGCAACCATCTAAACAAAGGCCGTTACTTTTTCCGCAAATTGAGCCGACGCAATTAGCCGAGCAGTTGAGTGAACAGTCTAAACCAAAATTACCTTCGTTGCACGTGTAGCAGTTTTCACTTGTACTACAATTAAAACAGCGATCCGGGCAAATTGAGTTACAAAGATTACCAAAATAGCCGTCATTACAAGTATTACAAAGTGCACCTTTGTAGTTGAATTCACAATTACATGTGCCATCGTCTTTGTAACAGGTATTGTCTGTACAACCTTGTCCGCAAGGTGTATCACAAAAAAATCCATACTGTCTTGCAACACAGGTTTCGCACATTCGTCCGGTGAAATTGGGTGAGCATTTACACGAACCATCTCTATTGCACATTCCATTGATGCAACCATTTGAACATGGCGTGTTGCAATTTTTACCGTGATATCCAGGTTTACAGTTTTCACAGGTTCTTCCGGAAAATTGCGAAAGACATGTACAGTGGCCTTCATTGCTACAAATGTCCTTACAGCCTACGGAACACTGTTTCGAACAAAAAGTAGATAAGTCAAAATAGCCTGGTCTGCAGGAAATGCAATGTGTTGAGTCTATGCATCTGCAGTTCTCGTTGTTACAATTAATATTGCAATTTTCCCCGTATTTACCTATAACGCATACGTCACATTCATTTCCTTCAAAATTTGCTTTACATTCGCACGTGCCATCATCATTGCATTTTTCCTCACTGCACCCTTTGGAACAAACCGAATCGCAATGGCTGCCAACATCGTAAAACCCATCAAGGCAATTATCACATATACTTTGAACACACGCGCAGTTTGTGTAATCACATGCACTTGAACAATTGTTAGAGGGTGCGTAAAAGCCTGGTTGACATGTTTGACATACACCGTCACTTTGGCGACAAGTCTGACAGTGGTCTGGACATGGCCACATGCAGCGAGGTTGATGATACCCATCTTTGCAGCCTTCTAAACACGTCTGCTCCATGCCTCTTGAGTCTGTTCCACATATGTCGTTCATGCAGCACAGGCATCGTCCAGGACATGAGTCGCATTTAGCTGTGATTAGTTCAAAATAATACATGTATTTGACTATTTGAAAATATTTATTAACTTCTGGAACACGTATTCAAAAACATATAAATTACGTTATATACTGAAAACAAACTATGAACACAAGGGATACAATTAATAACATAGTGAAAATAACATTGATAAATTAACCTTTACAATAATAAAAGACGGAAACATTTTAAAAACTCATTTAATAATAGTATCCCTATGTAGGTGAATATTTCAGGAAATGTAAGAATGGAAATATGAATATAAATGAAAGTGTAATAAAGTAAATTAATAAATGAATAGATGATTGAATATATTGATTAAGTGGTATAATTATCTATAAGGAATTGAATTAACTTTTGAACCCATCTGTAGAGTAAATGCAAAATAAAATGTAATAAATACCTGTTAAAAGCACCAGCAATACCAATATAATCTGA
This sequence comes from Mya arenaria, assembly GCF_026914265.1. Taxonomy (NCBI): domain Eukaryota; kingdom Metazoa; phylum Mollusca; class Bivalvia; order Myida; family Myidae; genus Mya; species Mya arenaria. The sequence continues at coordinate 32,134,699 of NC_069131.1, forward strand.
AATATAATAATCAAACAAGTGTTTTACTCCAATTTAGAAACGAAACAAGTTTCCGAAAATTCATACAAAAATGAATTATGTACTTGTTAAAGGCATATAATTTTCAATTAAATGCTACTTGGCTTGTCGCCTTAGATTCGTTTAAGTTATTGGTGATAATTAAAAGTTTAAACAAGCAATGCTTGCTTTTTCCTTGAATTAGGTATCCATAACAGTCACAGTGGATGTTATATTTGACTTGAAAAAATACCGCTAAGCAGATGCTTGACCTTGTTTAAATTTCAACCATCACTAATATTCTGTATTACACGTGTGTAGTAAAACTAATATCATCCCGCATGTTTGTTATCAATTCAGGTGGAAGCAATTACTGCTAAATTTATAATATTTCAGCAATTCAAACTTTTATTTCATATCTTGAAATTATGATTAAGATTTATTTTAAAATTGGAGTTCATTTTAACTTTATGTCAGCAGAGGCAAACTTAATAATTTCACTTGAATTGATAAAAACACATGTTAAAATATTATTCACTTCTTGTGTTTAAACCGGAACCGGAACACGTCATGAGCATATCACAAAATTATGTCGCCATACACCCGTGTGTGACGTTATCATTCATAAGAAAGGAAACGTTTAATTCAACGAATGTTGCTAATGATGTGATCCAGACAGGATATGATCTTAATATTCATTTTACTTATAAACAGAATGAAATGATGAAATATCTATTTTATTTATTCCATGTACTTTATTTTTGCATTGCATGTAGCGCTAAATATGGCATTTTTTGTCAGGGTGTGGTATTCGGCTAACTTCAGCGCAGGTTAAAGAGGTATATATGCATATGAATATCTAAATGAAAAGATCAATATCGAAATTTCCAGGGAATTCAATATATTTGAAAAATATATCTCTCTTGATTTAAGAGACTTTTGACTTTTGATTTTTAGTGTTTAGGTATTTATTATGCTTCCTGCCTACAATTTTACTTAAAATGTTGATTGATTTCAATTTAGTGTAAAATTTTAAGTTCTAATACTCTCAGGGCCAGAATTGAGTAACAACTTACAACTACCAGTGCATGGTTCTGACAAAACCATTAAGAGATGAGTAGGAAAACTGAAATCTCTTTTAAACTAAAGAAAGTATCTATTCGTTAAGGTTTCATATTGCTACACAAAACAAACGTTTATGGCTAACATTCGCCATTTGAACTTCGGAGTTGTGAAAACAATCAGAACACAGGCATTCTTTTCTGATGCTTTATGTTAATGTTTATGTCTGGATTCAAGTGTATATTATGTACATTTCTAGACAAACCCAATCTTCACATATCAGTTGAGTTTTATAACTTTACATATAGGAGTACAAATTTGCTGTTTACGTCAATTAAGTAAGGTTTATTTGAAATAAAACACAATTTCTGTAACCACAAAAACAGTATTTAAACATTATATAATACATCAAACTTAACTCCTAATATACCATCTATGGATAATAGATTTGGGTTATGGAATGAACATTGGCTTCCACATTCAGATTATGTAATATGGCAGTTAAGTACCATGTACAGATACCAGCTTTAAAATTGTAGGACTGCTATGCATTTTATAAGTACAAATTCAATGCGTTTTGCTTCCAAATGCCAAGATTGTGAAATTGTTACAAAACAAATGGTTAGACAAAAATAATGTTTTTTAATATCACTGGTTTTCCGCTGCTATCCCTAGAGGACACAGTTTGAGTCAAGGCTTTCAAAGTTACACTGAAGTACATAAAGATCATACATGTATTAAACATGGACATGATCTTATACAAAGATAACAACATTTATAGAGATATGGCTACAAAATAAACTCCAAACAATTGGAGTCTTAAATGTCCTTGTGTAGTCCTTGTGTACTTTTAAGGTGGTTTTGATTTAAGTAGTCTTGGGTTTGGAGTATCCTTGTGAAGTTCTGCTAATTTTGAGGTTGATTTTGGATAAGTTTGCATTGTTCTTTGGTTTTCCTGGAGGGTCTTTGAGTTTTGTAATGCCATTGGGTATTCATTGGACGCTTTTATGTAATCACGGGATGTTCGTGACAGTCCTGGTTTGCCCTTGTGTAGTCATGGAGTCTCCGTATGTAGTAGGTATACTAGGTGTGTCATTGTGTACTTTTAAGGTGAAGTTGTGAGTTATATCGGGGTGTTATGGAGAGGTCTTGAGGTGCCCTCTGGTAGTCCTGGTTTGTCTTTCGGTGGTCATGGTGTGTACTTTGGTAGTTCAAGCGTGTCCCTGCACTGGGATGTCTTTGTGTAGTTTGTGGGTGTCCTAAGAAGTCACTGATATTCCTTAAGGTGTTCTATGGTATCGTTTAGTTGTTCTAGGTTGACCTCAGGTATTCTGTCATTGTGTAGTCCTGTGATGTTTTTGGGTAGTCCTGATATGTTTTCTGGTAGTCCTGGTGTGTCAATTAGTAGTGTTTGAGTGTTTTTTGATAGAGTTTGGGTGTCCTTGTGTAGTTTCAAGGATTTCGTTAGTAGTCCTTGGGTGTCCTTTGGTGGTACTGGAGTGTCCTTCGGAAGATTTTGGGTGTCATTGTGTAGTTTCAAAGTGTCCTTGGGTAGTTCTGGTGTGTCCTTGGGTAGTCCTTGGGTGTCATTGAGTAATCATGGGTTTTCATTGAGTAGAACTTGAGTGTCCTTTGGTATTTCTGTGGTGTCCTTGAGTAGAACTGGAGAAACCTTGTGTGTCCTTCAGTAGTCCCGGGGTGTCATTGGGTTTATTGTTCTTGTGTAGTTTCAGGGTGATTTTGGGCCGTGATTGAGTAGTTTTGGAGTGTCTTTAATATTGATGGAGTGTCCTTGAGTAGTATTTGAGTATCTTTGTGTTATTTTAAGATGTTCTCTGGTAGTTCTGATGCGTCTTTGTGTGGTTGATAGGTGTTATAGGATAGTTCTGGAGTATCCTTTGATATTTGTGCAGTGTCCTTTTGTAGACCTTGGAAATTTTTGTCTAGGTTCAGTGTTTGGTGTACTGGAGAAGTCTTGGTGTGTCCGGGTAGTTATGGATTGATCTTCAACAAATTTTAGTTTTAAAATTTACAGTAACTGAAAATACAACCGCTTAAGGATTGAAAATATTTGTTGACATCGCAACATTTTGTATATCAACATTAGTAAAGAATGTAATAAATAATTCACTTAAATATAGTGATTCTTTACTTGAAAATGTCTCAAAATTTCTGCAATGAATTTCTTTAAATTAGAAAGGTCTTGTTCAGTGTTCCATTACACATAATATGGGTACAATAACACCTACTCCCAGATGTAATGCATGAGCAAAACCGTTTGCGCTTATTGATATATCATTAAAAGCACTAGTTTGCTTACACTATTGAAAGCAAAAGCAGTCTTCAATTTACTTAATGATTTATGAAATAAGAATAAGAACGATTCACAACTTCCATTGCTGTTAAATAACTTAATATATATAAACATATAAACTAGAGGGCGGGGTATTTTGACCCCAAATATGTCCTAGCATTTATACACTCTGTCAAAAATATAACACATAATATAAAAAGCATGCTCAAAATTTAGTTTAATGCTATAAATTTATAGTATAAATTAATAAAAGTGATTTGAATTGAAAACGAAATCACAAATATATTTTCGTTTACGAAGTATTTAATTATTTCTTGATTTTCCAAGAATTTATTAAAATAGTTGTTTTCTTATAAAATGTGTGTCAGATTTATCGTGTAATATCCTATTTTCAACTCTATAAATAAAAAAAATGTATTAGAGCTTGATTTATTAATTATTAAAAGAAACATAAATAGGACATACAAACAGCTTTAAGTGAAAATTAATTGCCCATAGGACATTGACCTTGATTGGAAAGAGAGCTCAACAAAAATGGAAAATTAATATAACATAACTTATAAGTTATAACGTTTAAGCAGCATAGTATATTTTCATCAGAATTAGAATATACGCATATTGTATGATTTTCCAAATGTATATCTTGTATATCTTGTCCATGATATCCACGAAAGCCATGAAAAAAAGCAAGAAATGTTTGCAAGACCAGATCCACGTAAATATTTGTTTTCACAAACTAGAAAAATTGCTCTTATTGATGGTGTTTGTCACAATAGTATATCTGGCTGATGACCTAAAAATTGTTTATAGGAGCCTATTTTAACGTAAGTTACATACATACGAAGAATAGATATTGATCAAATGATGTGCTTGATTTAATCCAAGATTTCAAGATAAACCTTTTACGAAAACACGTTGGTTCAATATTACTTTATATGTAAGTTAAACAAAGTTTAAAAACATATCAACGCAAATTAATCTGGAACATCAATGTTATGATATCCCATTCTAAATATAAGTACAGTTGTACTGAAACAAAAATATGTTACATACCGAAGCGAATTCCATTTTTTTTCAGTTAAGCATGAATTTAAAAATCACCAGGTATTTTATATTTAACAGGAAGAAAACACAATATTATATATGACAGTGAGGTAGTTTTCGCATATAGGCTTTTTGGAGTGTCTAATTGTTTACAGGAAGTTAAGTCTGTTTTGTGTTATACTGCGGTGTTTATGAATATAAAAATAAAGCCCCACTATCTGTTTTGTCAATGTGAAGTTTATATTGACAAAAACATATTTACAATCTGGCCCATTAGGACTTTTGAGCGTTTATTTTGTAAATATTTCATTGAAAGTGTCGACAAATGTTTAAAAAATGCTCTACAAGTGAATTATGTTATATTATAATACCATAGTATTACTTTAAGCCCGGCAAAAAGTTAGGCATATATGATTGCGTTGAACATTTGCAATTTGGTTGTCGGCTTGAACTAAATGTGCTAGTATGGAACAAAATATTAAACAAAAATAATAACGTAAGCACTACCTGAATTCAGATGATTTCCCCAAAAACGCTTTCCCTGTCTTTGTCTTGTTTCCGTTAGTATTTTCCTCAAAAACTGCCATACACTATTCTAACGAAATAAATTGTCAAAATGTTGCAGGCATGGGAACGACGTCACAGTGCGCGTGTGCATCTTTGAGGCCAGCCTTTGTTTAATAAATTAATAATAACTATTGTTTTGCTTGAATACGCATCTGCGTAATTGACATTGCTATTCTATTATCATAGTTCTCGTTCTGCAAACACCACACCTCTGTTTCTGGGATGTTTATGGTGACAAAAAAATGATCTCAAATTTCTTATTTAAATTCAGATCCTTTAACTTTCACGCGAATATCTCGCTTGACGAAACTTCTATAATAGCATTAACATGCAATAACAGGATTTCAGAGGTCAATTAATTAATAACTTGTTTAAATTGTTTTATTTGCATATGATAAAAATATAACGCTAAACCAAGCAAATGAATGACTATTGATACTATATATGGCCAAACAGCCTTTCATTTCAGTGTCAAATGGATAATACCGAGTAACATCCCATGTACAACATCCCCATCAATATTTGATTCGATAAAAGTAACTACGTTAATCCATGCATTATTTACCAAACATGCCGAAAATGTCACCAATAGTTATAGATCGGTAGTTTAGTAATGGGACTATCAATTATTGGGCAGCGAAGATTCGATTCCCACATCAACTAACCGTGGTCCGGACGATTGTCAAATGGTGCATATTGTGTCTTGTCACATTTTTATACATTTGCGAACATTAAAGCGCCATGGGTAGCTTTGACCGGATGTGCATACTGTCTGTCCCTCAAACTTATAAGAATCAACCTTCTCTGACGATTGAAAATCTAATGAGACCCATTGTGCTTCCAATTGGATGTCATATTTTTATAAATAAATGAATATAAAGTATTCTTGCAGGGAAATGTAGAAATTATGTTTAATACACGATACTTCTGTTGCTTGTCTGTTTCAATATGTTGTCTGTGCATGCTAAAGAATCTAGCTTGGTTTCGAAACTCTGATGAAATAAATCCTTATCTTGTTTAATATTTTATTGTCAAAATATCCAACGGTGCCTTAGAAAATGATGACTTAAAATTCAAGATCAAGAAATTAGTGAAACGCGACCATAAAATCGGAAACGTAAAGGTTGGGGGAAGTTTGGTGATGATTTTTTCAAATATTTTAAACAGGTTCTCATTTCGTTTGTTTCTAGAATGAACTTTATATATGCGACCATTCTTTTTCGCAGTCTAATATCAAGACGTATTGATTAATATGGAATATATAGTTTAATATATGATTTAACTCAATGCTTCTGTGAACGTTTAACGTAAAACAACATTACTTTTATTCCGACATGTACGGATATGATATTACTCATAACGACACATACCTCCAGTACTTGTCCTAAGTTTAACGGTCGTGCCATTAGCAAAGTCTTATCAAATGCTCATCCCAACTCAGGTTTATTTTTCGTTCAATGTGTAGACATATATAAATATACGAGGACAAATAAATGACATAGAAAATGACAATCGAAGTCTAACAAAACACAGAATACATACCTTAAACTCAAAAATACATTAATGTAAGAAGTATTCACTTAAAAAAAAGAACAAAAAACAACAACACACAAACAAACAAAACTTCAGCCCTTTATTTTGTACGTGATGAAAAATGTTGTCTTGATCAAACATGTTTTTTGCGATAACACATTGAAAATAGTCGAATATATATCGGACAGGGTTATCTAAGGGTAGCATACAGCAGCTATCGATCTATTCGGTATGGATGGAATGCCAAAGTATTAATTTTGTGAATGGATTACGTTGCAAGTGGATGAAGGTTAGTTTGTTTTATAGTGTATTTGAAAAAATACATTTCTATTGTTTCAACTTCTAATAATTTTCGTTATCGAAGAGGAGACAGTATTGTTGCGGCCGTTGAGTGTTGATTGTATATAACATTTTTTTTTTAAACTTCCTGGACTTTTCTCGATAGAATAAATATTTAAAATGTCAACATCTCGATTTTAATATTTGCATATGATAATACCAGTTAATTGTTAGTAAATGTTAATAAAATTGTAAATTCTTATCTTCTATACGATAGAACGAAAAAAATCAATAATGCAAAAAGGTAATGAACTAAGTAAATTAGCAAAAGAAAGCATTGTCTCATTTAAATATCTAAAAGCTCGTATTCCATGCTGCTTGTTTTTCTAGTTCAGTGTATGTATCATCTTCTCATCACTCCTTCTGTTGTATTATGCCGGTTGCTCAATTGTTGATAGTGTCTTTCCTGCTCTGAAATACACAGAATACACGTATTAATGTCAGTGTCTATAGTTTCACTTTGAAGATGTGAAAATAATCAGTACAAATGCTTTTCTTATGAGGATGTATGCTTATGTTTATACATGAATTCAAATCTAAACCTTTTTTTGTGAATGTCTGTTCTCAAAATAACAAACCCAACCCTCACATATTAGTTAAGTGTTGTATTTTCTCATTGGCTTTTTATCTCAATTAAGTAAGGTTTATGTAAAAAGAAACACTATTTTTATTCAACGTGCATGAACATGTTTAAAAATATTCATATAATAATACTACAGAATACTTTTTCCCTATATACAATTCATGGTAAATGGATAAGGATTACGGAAAGCATTTTGGCCTCCACTTTCAGATTGCTTCTTATGTAGTTATCTCCTGTAAGACAAAGGATTTGGTAGAATGGAATTTTTGTTTCTTAACTTTGAAATACAATTATAACTGAACAGATGTCTGGCCGGTAATTATTATGGATACTTCTTGAAGTTGTCGACAACTCATTCATATTAGGTTCAACGCTAACTTGTGTGAAACATGTGTATCAAATTCTCAGTAGTATAATGAACATACTTTTTTGAGGTACAGAAACACTACCATGACAATGACCACAGATACAATTAAGCTTGCCCCACCAACATTTCCCCGATTAATCCTCCAACTGATGAATTGGATTTAGGCATCGGTGTTGCTGAAAATTGTCTGGTAAGAACCCGCTTTCACAATTAACACAGAAATGCTCAATCTGACTACATTTCCTACAATTGGTATCGTAATCTTTACATAAATTTGCACAGTCTTCACCGGTGTATCCGTCCTCACAGCCGTTCAAGCTGTGGGTCTCTAATCAGCATTGTTTATTTTTGCAATGCGGGTGACACTCACAACATGTACCATCATACGCATAAAACGTATTATTCTGGCACGATGTACAATGCGAGCTATTCAAACAGTAATTTCTGTTACATTTGCAATTCTTGCTTTTCATTTCAAATCCGTTTGTGCACTCATTACACACTTCACCGTTTAACTCACACTGACAGTTTGGAATACATTTACAACCAGGTCCGCTGAATCCACCAAAACATGATATGCAGTCTGATGAATTCGTCTGGGAGCATGTTTTACAAATGCTATCACATTTGGCATTGCAAGTGGTGGCTGTCAAGCCACCTACGCAACCATCTGTACAAACGCCGTTATCTTTTTCACAACGTGACCCTAAACAATTAGCTAAGCAGTTAAGTGAGCGATAAAAACCATAAAATCCTTCTTTTTATGTTAAACAGTTTTTAATTAAAGCACAATTATAACAAATATCTGAGCATATAAAACTGCAATGACTTCCAAAATAGCCGTCCATACACATAGTGCACTGCGATCCTTTGTAGTTGAATTCACAATCACATGTACCATCATTTCTGTCACAGATGTTGTTTGTACAACCTGATCCATATCGGTTATCGCAAGAATCGCCAAAATGTCCTGCATCGCAAATTTTACACATGTTGCCGTCAAAATTTGGTAAACACTGACAAGTTCCATCTATATTGCACGTGCCATTGATACAACCTCCGGAACAAGGCGTTTTGCAATCGTTTCCAAAATAACCATTTAAACAGTTGCGACACTGAGGTCCTGTAAACCGCGAAAGGCATTTACAGGTCTCGTCATTCTCACATACGTTCTTACAACCCAAGGAGCACTGTTTGGAACGTAAGGTGGAGAAGTCAAAGTACACAGGCTTGCAAGATTCACAGTCAGTTGCGTTTGTGCATCAAAAATTCTCGTTAGCGCAACTATTATTGCACAGATTTTCGTATTTCCCTTGAACACAGAAGTCACATTTATCTCTTTCAAAATTAGCGATGCAAACACAAGTACCGTCATCTATCGCAACCGGATTTCGTGTATCTCACTCTGTTTCTTCAAGTATTCCTATGTCTGGATTCGACTGCGAATCGCTCACACTTCTATCTCATGTAACGTATGACATTTAAACACGATTTTAGTCGTGATGGCGTCACAGTTGGGTAGGAGTAGTAGTTGTAGCAGTAGTAGTAGTAGTAGTGGAGTAGTAGTAGTAGTAGTAGTAGTAGTAGTAGTAGTAGTAGTAGTAGTAGTAGTAGTAGTAGTAGTAGTAGTAGTAGTAGTAGTAGTAGTAGTAGTAGTAGTAGTTGCAGTAGTAGTAGTAGTAGTAGTAGTAGTAGTAGTAGTAGTAGTAGTAGTAGTAGTAGTAGTAGTAGTAGTAGTAGTAGTAAATGTTTTTTTATTCCTAATTCCTAATAGCAATTAAACATAAACAAGTCGAAATGAAGGTAAATGTTCATATGAAATAAAGATAAACTTAAAAAAAACTTCATTCTACTTATGGTTTGCTTTATGACAATGTTTTGTGCAATCTAGTTCATTGGTCGTTCATTAAATAGCTATTTAACAATGTTTCTACATAATTTCTGCCCGCTAATTCGTAAGCGTCCGCTCAGCGATTGTAGCGGACATTTCGATTGAAGCGGACAATAATTGGATGCGCTAGCGGACGAGGACACATGTTATTTATACATTAGGACTAAAGGGGGTTTCATAACCATTTAAGACAATGTGCGAAATATGTCATAATATATTCATAAATGTATGAATGAACATATTTATCTGTTCATCTTATTTGGACTGTTTCGACATACAACAAAAAAAGTCCACTTGTGCGTGAGCTGACGGCGAATCGGTGTCTTGAGGGAATAATAAGGAAACATTTGAATGGCATAAAGACACATGGTCGCTATTTTATCACGCAAGTGTAAACTATTTGTTATGAATATAGCAAAATAATGTGATTACAATTTAATTATGAACTTGCTTAAATATGCGTATGTTTACACATACGGATCAGCCATTTTAAGCAAATGTTGTATTCGAATTTAAGAATTCAAGATTAACGTTTTACCGTTCTTTGAAGATTGAGCGTATGTAATGATATATAATGTTATGTAATGTTATATTTGTTAGTTATACACTGTAAGAAACTTAATAAACATAAATCAATCTGGAACCCTGACGATATGATATTCCAATCTGAGTGTTAGTAGCATTATAGTTGATCAACATGATATAACACACCGTAGTGATCTCCATATGCTCGGTTATACATCCATTTAACCGTAAACAATCAGGAAATATCTTATACTGAGCAGGAAGAAAACGTTACAAAATGTTTGATACGAATTTAAGTGAGACAATAAAGTACTGTGAAGTTTGTGTATGTTAACAGGAAGTAAAGTCTGTTTATTTCGATACCATGACGCACATGAGGTAAGTTAATAAAGCCCCACTCCAAGTTAAACAGTGTATTTGGTTATATTAACAGATACAGAAATATAATGAACTGGTTGCATTAGGTTTTTTGAGCGCTTCTGATACATTGTCTCACTGAACATGTCGACAAAGGTTAAAACAAAATGCGCCACAAGTAAATTTCGTTTATAACAATATTAAGTTAGTCATGAAAAACGTTTTCTAATGCTACTGACATGCACTAATTCTTGAATGTATTATGTTCTTAAGTACTGCTGTTTTTAAGAAATTAGCAACTGTTTTATAGTTTTAGTGTTTGCAAATATGTACATGTTATCCGTCCGTCTCTTATACTTCTTAAATAGAATGGCTATGTACATGCATATTGTATAAACTTTGAACTGTATGTACATGGATGAGACGTAAATAAACATATATATATATAGTATATCTTACATAAAGCCCTGCAGCCCTGCGTTCAGTAAAGGTGTTTGTGGCTAACGTTTGCAATTTGGTTGTCGGCTTGCATTAAATGCGTTGCAATAAATAGGATACAAAACACAACAGTTAACTTAAGCATTTCCTGAATAAAGACACTTGTCCTAGCAACGTTTGCGACGTTACGTCTTGTTTCGGTGAGTATGTACCTCAAAATCGTTCATACATTGTTCTAACCAGATACAATGTCAAAATGATGCACGTCGAGTAACGTCGTGACCGTGCGCGGACGCATCTTTGAGGCACGCCTTTGTGAACAAATACATAGTAAATAATATTGGCAATAGTAATTGATCGATGATCTTTTAATGGGACTATCAATTAAAGGTGCGGCTCAAATTCGATTCAACTTCTAAACGTATTCCGGAGCTGTGTTAAACGATGAACACGTCTGTCATTGTTATACATTTGCGCACGCTTAAGAACAATCGGTAACTTTAACCGAGGGTTGGGGCATCCGGTATAACTCTCAGCAAAACAGGAATGAGCCAATACTACCGTTTGAAGATATAATGAGGTTCATTGTGCTTCCAATCGGATGCCATATTATCATAAATATTCAATTTAAAAAAAAGGTTCTTAACTTGTAGGAAAACCTAGTCATTGTGTTAAATTCTGTTTCTTGTATGTTTAAATATGTTGGCTGGACATGTAATAACCTGCAGCTTTGTTTTGGAACTTGCCTAATGAAATAAATCCTGGTCTTGTTGAGTATTGTATTGTCAAAAAAGTCTACCGGTGCCTTAGGAAACGATGAATAATTATTCAAGAAAGAAATAGGTGTAACGCGGCCACACGCTCAGAGATATAAAAGTTGAAGGAAGTTCGTTCATGATGCTTTCAAATATTTTGAACATGTTCTCATTTCGTGTTTTTTTGATATGCAAAATAATAACCACTCTCATTTTCTATTTTACTACAAGTAAATAGTCCAAATCAGAAACAAACGAAATGAGAACATCTGTATTTTTTTGCATATTTTGATATCTGATATCTAATATTGATTAAGATAGAATATATAGTTAAATGTACTCTAATTTCAGTTAAATCTTAATTATGTTACACCTGGTCAATTGACTATGAAATTTGACGCATCGCCTCATTACAATCTTAACGTGAAACTACACACCCGACATTTTGCATTTAAACACAGGCACAAAACTGTACTGACATGGTATTACCCATTACGGCGCATACATTCAGTACCTGTCCTAAGTCGAACAATTCTGCCATTAGAACATTTTTACTCATACTCATCTCATATCAAAGGCGTTTATTGTTCATCCGATTTTTAGACAATCACAAATACAAGGACGAACAAATGAACTAAAAAATGACAATCAATATTAAACAAAGGACAGTATACATACTTTTAACACCAATATGGAATATTGTAAGAAGTATTCAGTTTTAAAAAAGCTAAAAATTAAATAAAAACAGAAACAAAATTGTAAGGCCTTTAAAATCCTTCTTTGGTAACAAAATGTCTTGTTGAGACATGGTTTTTACGATAACAATTTGAAATTTGTCATATATATTTCGGGGAGTGTTATTTAAAAGTAGTACAGGAATTATCGATCTAGTTTCTATATGTTAATTTGTCGGTTTATAAATGAAATACCATAGTATGAACTTTGTGAATGGATTACGGTGCACGTGGATGAAGGTTAGTTTTTATTACAGTTTTTGAAACAAATATATTTTTTTGTTGTATATACTTCTAATAAGGCTAATTTAACTTAAGTAATACATGTTGTGAAACCTTGATATATCGTAGAACATACTGCAAGCAAGACACCAAATAACACACGTAAGTTATCTTAAGTGATCGTTAGCCTTAACTGAACGCATGGCACTCGTACGCTTCCTGCACTGGCGCAAGCCTCCAGTTTAAACTGAAAAAAACTCTTATTCAAAGTAAACTTAATTTCAGTAATGAATGGGGGTCGGGTGCCTTTGTACAAGAAAACAGTAAACGTGAATTAATTTTTAAATTGAATATTTTTGACAGTTCTTGAAGTTAGCTACAGTAGAGAAAAATAAACATCACAAGCTATAAAAAACTATACATTAGCACTGAGTTGTGCTGGAATCTACTCATTAGAAACATATATGGACAAAAGAACCCTACTATTTTTCGGACAATTATGAAGTACTGATCACACACAAAGTAAAACAATATGCAAATTCGAAAGTGAACCCAATGGAGTTTCAACATCAATTCCGGACATTTACAAAATTTTAGGCAACTGTAAACTATACATGTATTTCCCGAGTCATGATAGCTGGAGGTCTACTGTAAATAAATATATCAATAATCATGTTGTAATCGATTACAAAAATCACAAGAAAACGATATGAAGTTGCGTTTGTTTAAGTATATTCACTGTCATAATGAACCTAGTTCTATGTGGCAGTTTAGTAACATGTACAGAGACCAGCTTAAACATCGTAGGACTGCTATGCATGATATTAATAATAAACAATAAAGGAGTTTGCTTCCAAATACCAAGATTTTGAAACTGTTACGGAACAAATAGTTTTACACATGATAATAGTTTGTAAAATCACGCGCTCGTTTAGAGAAGATTTATGGATAGCTTAGTGTAAATGTTTTAGTGCCAAAGATTTCCTTGAATTCAGTCACCTTAAGCCGGATGAGCAATGGATCAAACATTTTACTGGTTTTCCGCTGCTATCCCTAGAGGACACAGTTTGAGTCAAGGTTTTTAAAGTGGCACTGAAGAACATTAAGATCATGCAAGAATGCAGATACAACAAATGAATAACTCTCGTGATTAAGACCTTAACTGTCGCTTTTCGTCGTTTACGTTCTATTGTACTAAAACCGTAAATTTTAAATATGGAATGATTATATATGTATAAAGTAGATAACAATAAAACGTCGAAGAATGTAGAAAGGTAAGGGAAATGATAAAAAATGCTTTATTCACTATATATAAATTAATGTGTAGATGCATAGTTATAATACAATTAAAGATATCCTTGTTACCTGATATATTTGTTCGTTGTTTTATCTGTTTTATTTAATATGTAAAGTTTTGTTCTACATGTTTCTTTGTATTATGTTATGATTATAAATGTCATATCATGTCTCTTTATATCGGAAGAAATAAATAATATCTCTATCTCTTTCATTGTTATTTATTTAAATGTTATTGACAAAAGCTCGAGGGTTTGATAAAAGTACAATGCAATGATTTATATACTTGTGAGCTATACCTATAAAACATTTGTAATGACTACGTCATTTGGCAAGGAAGTAGGATGCCACACATGCATTTGAATACATCTCGATTCTAAATGGGCGCTCCTTTAGTTCGAGTTCTTTAATTTCCTTTAAAACGTAACAGATATCCACAATGATACATACTTGTTGAGACTAACGACGTTAAATTTGTCATTACGTCTTTGTTGGCTTTAACGCAAAAACCACGAATTGATAAATCAGATGAAGTCTCAACTCAATTGCAGATACTTGATTGTCAATAAAAGAATGTCTTTTGAAAAGAACAGTTCGTCAGTGCTTAATTGTACTGTGATTTACAATTAATATAGTTTAGACTGTGTCGCCTTTCTGTTTCTGTTAAGCGTGCACCTAGGATTTCAGCTCTATGAGCACAGTGACGCACAGCATGTGTATCCTAAAAGTGACGGATTTTTTTCAACCGTCGATGCTTTTTGAAAATCGAAAACGATGTTAAAATAACAAAGATCGAACTATTCGGGTATGTTTTATCAATACCGTTGTCAAACAGACGCCTGATATCTATGACAATTAAGATTAAAGCGGCAAATGACCTAGTGCGAAAATAGTAAGATCAGCTGGATCGTGATAGTATTCCGACCAGCAACAGAGTCAGGGTTGTTCGTGAGAAAAGGAATAATCTCATTCTAATAAACATTGTTAAAGTCCTACAATTAACAATGCCACCAGCCTGTCACAATGCCAATATTCTACAGCAACTCGCAATAAATTGATTACCAGAGTGTGAATCAAATAGAGTCATTTTGCCTCATGCTGTAACACAGCCCTGCTTGTCGATTGCTTCATCGGCCTTACCCTCTTTGGCCAGTTGTCGAGTGCAATATAAGTCCAATGCCTTCCAACATCAGCGCTTCAAATGAAACAAATAATTTCATTATATTTTTTCATTGTCCGCATGTACTAATTGAAATATCTTAACCTCCGATCTCAAAACTGAACAAAACAAGTAGATTGCTGTATATCAGTTTCATGCACAATACTTTTTTGCGTGCGATTTATCCCATTTTTGGCTGACCGTCAATTCGTTATGTAGAAACAGACGTAATGGTATGTATGGAAAGACCAAAAACAATATTTTTTCTACATCATACCCATAAACATATCGTTGTGTTGGCTGATTTCTTATCTTGTGTTTCTTTCGAAATAGAGTCCATATAAGAAACACTCCAAAACGGTTGAATGACATGCTTCACTGCTTGAAGACATCAGGAATCACGGCATAATAATCAGTCGTATATAAATATGTTTTTTTTCTTCTCTTTTGTAAAGCCGTTCTGTTGTTCCAATGCCTGCGCTCTGCCACAGCGTTTGGTATATGGTACCCATTTTATGTGACCTCGGCATACTTTGTAGAAACTAAATCTTGCTCTTTACCTGCAATGAACAAGAATTTATAAGAAAGCCATGTAACTATGTTGGCGAATTGATGACAGCCTGTCTAAAATCAATGATGGAAGTGACATCATCCGGAACATCCTTATGGTGCCAAAACAAGACTTTAAGTGTCTGCAGTAACTGTAGATTTGATATAAGTTCACCATTACGTATAACATTATTTGCAGGTTTTTCGTGTTATTCATAAAACATATGAGTGGTTCAACTTCATTCTGATATACGAAAAATACGTCTCGGGAATACTCAAATTCAGAACTTGGCTTATATACCGTTAATGAGATGAATGATCTCTTTATAAACTCTGAAAAAGGACTGCTCGATTTCGCTTTTAACTTTGATTTCTCCATACAAATATAGATCCTGAAATCCGGCCGATAGCGCTCACATTTCGGATTCTGGGGGACAATTCTCTTTCAAGGGATATACGTTCATGAATTATATCGCAGCAGAAACATTATAGAGTTCTATAACAAAACATGTTAACATTCCACTAATATACTTACTCATTAGGTTTGTATGATTGTACACTATTTTAATCTTTTCTTGCCGTATCATTCACCAGAAAATACGGAACTATCCCAGTTGCTTCGACTTGAGTGCTGTGTTAAAATGTTACAACATTAAATGTATTTAAACCGTATGACACAAAACATTTTGACCAGAGGTAAATAGGAACAGTGAAACGCTCGTACGAGTAACGCTGATTGTAATGATGATATTTTAATAAAGTGTTAATTCAATAGCTCGCACTTTTAACATATGTCAAGTTGAAATGAGTCCACTTAGTGAAATGTTCAGTTTAGATTGTATTTTTTGAATAATGAAGTTTGCATTGACAGTTATGTAAGGATATCAAATCCCTGCCTAAGGTAGAAATGTATTCATTTCGTTTATTACAACACTGAAAAGAAAGCGGAGATTTAAAGCGTAATAAATGTATCCAATTACTGAAGTTACCTGTTTAAACTTGTAACGAGATTTCCCATTGTTGAATAAGGAAGTTATGTTTAATCAAGATTATACATCAGCAAGTTAAACTTTATAAACGTTAGGTTTTGAAAATACAGGTGTGCATCAATGTAGCTAGCGTTGATACAATTTGATTGTCCAGCTCTTATCTTTAATCTCGTTTCATCATCTGAAACAGCATTATGAAGGTTTATAATTCCTTTTAACTATTCAATTAAACAACAAGTTTTATAAAAAGAAAAGCAACGTTCTTTTACACTTATCATAACACAAGTGATACCCGCAAAACATCAGAGAGTCTATTCTTATCATCGTACTGATAAATGCAAATATTCAGTTTGTCGTCTGCATCATAATTCAGTGTTTACTCATCTGTTTCTTTTAAATGGTACGGTCCCTCATAATCTTCTTATTTTACACATGCATGTATTTGTTCCAATTTGTTCCAACATTCCTTGATAACCTCTTGTTATATAGCCGATAACGTAAACATCATCTAGGTTCACATGATCCTGGCGTAGATGTCAAACCCTATATCTTAATATTTAAGAGTAAATTATATTTAAGATCAAACTCAAATACCCAGATAAAGCTAAACAAAATAATGCAACTGAATTTCCTGAGCATGGACCAATTCATTTGCTTCTCTTTTTGTCATATTATTCGGTAGACAAGCGCCAAGGAAGGACTGGTGGGTTGGGTTGGTGAGTGAGTGAGTGAGTGAGTGAGTGAGTGAGTGAGTGAGTGAGTGAGTGAGTGAGTGAGTGAGTGAGTGAGTGAGTGAGTGAGTGAGTGAGTGAGTGAGTGAGTGAGTGAGTGAGTGAGTGAGTGAGTGAGTGAGTGAGTGAGTGAGTGAGTGAGTGAGTGAGTGAGTGAGTGAGTGAGTGAGTGAGTGAGTGAGTGAGTGAGTGAGTGAGTGAGTGAGTGAGTGAGTGAGTGAGTGAGTGAGTGAGTGAGTGAGTGAGTGAGTGAGTGAGTGAGTGAGTGAGTGAGTGAGTGAGTGAGTGAGTGAGTGAGTGAGTGAGTGAGTGAGTGAGTGAGTGAGTGAGTGAGTGAGTGAGTGAGTGAGTGAGTGAGTGAGTGAGTGAGTGAGTGAGTGAGTGAGTGAGTGAGTGAGTGAGTGAGTGAGTGAGTGAGTGAGTGAGTGAGTGAGTGAGTGAGTGAGTGAGTGAGTGAGTGAGTGAGTGAGTGAGTGAGTGCGTGTATGGATGGAGCAATTGATTTATGAAGAATTTTCTTATTAGTTTTTATTGATTTAAAGCTTAACTTATATGATTAAAAATATTAAAAGGGTTATACATACCTAATAAAAGTATCAGCAATAGAAATGTTATCTGAAATATTGTAATCAAACAAGATATATTACTCCTATTTAGGAACTCTAAAAAGTTCTAGTTCAGAAAAAAAAATTGAAATACGTACTAATTTTATGCATATAATATCTGACGGTTAAACAATGGGATGTCCCTTCAAGCAGAACCTTGGTTAACTTTTAGGCTACATGGCTTCTCGCTGTACTCCGATTGTGTTATTCATGATAAATTTCATCTAGAAATTCAATATCACAAAACTAGCTGTTTATCATCGGGTATTCATTACAAATTGAACACTATTGTTGACTTGAATACTACCTTTTATTAGATGCTTTACTTTCTTTCCGATTTCATATGATTATCATGTATGTTTGTATGTTACATATGCGTAGCTTTACAATATCACTTTGCATTTTTGTAAACTATTTGAATGGGTTCAATTGGCAATTTTCCAGTATTTAAACATTTAACTCTATTTTTGTTTCCTCGACAAAAACTATTTGAATGTAGTAGTTTAATGCATTGTTTATATAAACCATTGGAGAAATACGCGATATGACCTCAATATTTTTTAAAAAAGGCATTCTCAAAACGTTCGTCACTTTCGGTATTTAAGCCGGTAATGACGTCATGATTATCAATCAAAATTACGACCTCATTTAACCGGATGTGACGTAACAATTAAAAATCCAACAAATGTTGTTGCTAATAAATATATAGAAAATGAACACCTGCCTTAATGACATGGAGTGCGTCATCGAACAAACCTGTTTGAAATGACGTCAGAGTATTTACCTGATATCCGGCGTTATTTAAGTCCATATGTGTTTGATGTTTTAAGTATTAACCAGCGTTCACAAAAGAAGAACCGAAACAAAATGGCGTTGGAGTTAGAGGTAAATCATTTCGCATTCCGTTTATGTCCTTTTTTTAACTGATACTGCTTCAATCAGTAATATAGTTGGTGAAATTCCGGACAGGTTAAACTTTAAAACAAATACTAATTAAGTTTTTTTGTAATTGATGCAATTAAAACTCTATATATTTAACATCTACTAGAAGAAGAAATCAATTGATATGTTATATTAAAATGTATTTTCGTAGTTATTATACAATCTAAATATTATAAAAATCAACGCTTTATTATCATTTATTTTTCGAATAGGCTTGAATGTTCTTCATAAACTTGCAAAATGAAGTCAATATGCTTTATAGTACGTTAAATAGAACTAAAAGACACGGCATATTTATGTTAGATTATACAGAAACGGATAAGAAAATTAAATTAAAAAACAGGTCTAAAACTTAAGTTCAACACCAAATGTAAAATATTAGGAGTCATTAAATAAAGAAATGATCAAACCAAGGGAAAAAATATCCTCGATAAAGTAATAATTTAAAAAAAAAACTTGAAAACGAACAAAGCATACAATTCTTAAAAGGACAATAAGCACAATTTAATGGAAATTAGTATAACATGTTATATTATATACGAATCGAACAAAATTGTGTTTCGTGCCATTTCATACCGCTTAGGTGTTTTTCAATATGCTCATTTCGGGCCCCGATTTTATAGAAACAAATTCTTGAAATAATGTAAAGAAAATGACTTATAAGGCAAATAGTGTTCTTGCATTTCTATTCAAATTTGATCAAGTGGAGAATAATTTGCTTACTTCAGTTATCATTTCAAACATTTACTTATTTGGCTCAGATTCGACTGTGTGGTTAAGGTCCATTTGTTCAGTG
Source organism: Mya arenaria (assembly GCF_026914265.1). NCBI lineage: Eukaryota > Metazoa > Mollusca > Bivalvia > Myida > Myidae > Mya > Mya arenaria. The sequence goes on from NC_069131.1 coordinate 32,154,494, forward strand.
TTTATAAGTTAGCGCACAACTTTTGATTTAAATTAACATGTTGACTGTTTTAACTCATACATAAATTTAAATAATGTTGCAACATATCACTATAGTGCGTTCACACGGTGATGTTGATGTAGCCATGCATAAACAAAAAACAACATTTGGTTGATATTTATGAAGTCACACGGCTTGAATCAATGACGTCACACATGCGCATACGTAGCTTTGAAAATAAGGTACACTGTTGAAATTTATTAACTTATCACTATAATAATATGTTTCGGTCTTAACGTTATGCAATTAAAGAGAAAATCATTTGTTGGGGTTAGCGCTCTCTTTAGAAACCCGCACACGGTTTTAAATTCAGTCTCAGGTTACGAGTTTTATTCTACTCTCTAATATAAACTGTCACTTGCAACAATCACTCATAAGTGAACGAGGCATAAGCTAAAAAATAAACTAAATGTCCATATGGAAGGGATACTTTAAGCTTATAGATGAAATAAGAGTATATTGTAAAGGATAATAAATCGAGGACATATAAACATCGGGGGTGCCTGTTTTGTCAAGTTGAAATAATTCTAACCGTGTCAGTAACTACAGAAAAAAATAAAAGATGATAGATCGAGGACATATACACATCGGAGCTGTTTGTTCTGTCAGATTGACAGACGTCTTAACCGTGTCAGTAACACATGTGTTATACAGGATAAATCACCGAGAACACAAAACAATGGAGGTGCTCAGTTTTTCAGATTGACAAAAATCCTAAACGCACGAGTAATAATCTAAGCTATGCAATGTATCTGTGAAGTGCAGATTTAACTTATGTCGAAAATTTAGGTAAATTAACAATTCAGCCCACTTTCTGTACTCGTGCATTAATCATAAGAAATTGAAGAATGCGACATTCGGCACTATTGAAAAAAAACTCTTTGTTCGATATCAGATATAAGTTTATGTTTCTAATACATATAAAAATATAAGAAAACTTTGAATATAAATAGATATTCTTGTGACACACAAATGTCTGTCACTACTTGTAAAATTTGTTTGAATATGATGTAAAAAGTTGACTTGACATAAGTACATGTACAAATAAATATTAAAAGTAAAATAGAAACCTTTTTGGTAAATTATTAAACTATACATATACAATACCTTAAAGTAGTCCATTTTCTTTGACTGTTTTAAACACACGTAGAAGTATCGATTTACGCAAATCAAATGGCAAAGAGCTTCCTGTTTCAAATTATCATTTACGTAGTTTAAATTTAACGAGAGTCTCATATTCAAACATTTGACAGTCAGGTGTATAGAAATAAACTTGTATAATGCGTCCTGTTAGAGGCAATATACACCCGATATCCTTATTTGATGAACGTGCAGTAAATGTCACAGGTAGGAATTTTTTAGTAATGTAATAATTGCCGTTGATAGATTGAGAAGTATCTGACTTGGGTTTCTTGTATTGTATTCCGATAACTTTGAGCTTAACACCAATTGTATAATATTGTGAAACATTACAGTACGAAATCATCAAACGAACGAGACCCTCCATTACAAGAAATCACTATATCAATAGGAAAAATGAATATTTATAAAAAAACATACCAAACAAAATCAAAATCTTACAAACAATTCTAAGTAACAACAATCACATACACAATTTAAGCACACTTTCAAGGAAAATAGTATAACATGTAATGTTGCATACAATTATAAATCAAAAGCGAAAACATCTGAGAGTTACCATTTCTAGCTGTTTCTAATCATTTTAGTTCTACTTTCAGAATATGATGTTGGTCAAAGCAGCGAGTAATGTCACCCCTACACCAATAGTGCTTCTCCAAAGCATTATAATATATATACAGACATTTATATAGTACTAAATGCGTGGATGAACATTGTCTAAAATTATATCAAAGCCTCGACATAACGGGTAGAACACGTAATAGATACTCAACAAACTTCTCTCGTTTAATAATATTAAATCACCCAATTTATTGATACTGTAAACACACCCGAACTTCAAAATATCTTATTATTTAAATATAATAGCTTAATTGTATTTTGTACTTGGGTTTTTCTTAAAGCTGCACTCTCACAGACTAGCAGTTGTGACACTTTTAAAAAAAGGTTGTCTCAAATTGACTGATATAGGCCTCAATACCTTTAATTAAGTCATATTCATTTAGATAAATCACAATTATATAGAACAAATCTCAAATGTTTGGAAAAACTGCCCAAAATTTCATATTTCGTAAAGCGGTAGAAACGCTTTTAGCCATAAAACATTAATGTTCGCGCTTAAAATTTGATAAAATGCGATCAGATCTTTTGTCAGCAGTCTTATATCACTGGTTTCTAGACATTTACGCAACAATTGGCAGTAGCACTTTGTAAACTTTCAACCAAACTGTCATGCTCCTTTCACGGGATTACTAGAATCAGTTGACCAACTTTTCTGACGAGCACATAACGGTTGTGATTTCCATAATAACTGTTTACCACTATCCCTACTTTTTGCTCTTAATATTCCTATTTTACCCTACTTTTTATAAAAAAATCGTCCTACTTTTATCCCTACTTTTTGTTAATGATCACTTGAAAGCCTGTATTGCACGTTCTTTAACAATTATTTCCATCCTAACATAGTTATTGCGAGGCAAATTGATTTGACGGAAACAGAAGACTAGGCAAAGCAATTTAGTTTCATAAACTATAATTCGTATTGTTAATGTCTTGTCATGCTTGTACTTATCTCATCATGATAAGCATGTGAAAGGTTTTAGTTGCCACTAGACATACGGGATATAATCTAACATCTATAAAGTAAAACACGTTGATGAATTGTAATGATGAATGTATCTATTGTATAAAAAGTATTGTTATATTTTGTCTATTTTCAGAAAGTGGTTATCATAGTAAAATACACATAGTAATATGCATTTTGCAAAACAAACAATAAGAGGACGTTAAGACGAACATAACTTCATTTAATTTTGTTGTTGATTTACGATATTCATTATTATCCACAATATTGTAAGGTGTAAATGTGGACACCAGCTATAATAATGTGCTCATATTTTAATTCTTGTGAACTTTGCTTACCATTTCAGTTACAGTCCGCTCTCGAACGACCACCTTAACTATAATCTTAAATATTGATTCTTTTGATATTGCACTTTTGACTTATATAGTCTGAAGCTGTTCCAACTCTTAATTGTATGCAACTTGTTTTACGGTTTATTGCATTCAGAAAATATATTAATTGAAACACGACCTGAACTTAAAATAATTATTCGTACAGTATAATATCCAGTTTGATCATAACTTGTATCAAAGATCACTAAATATTATCCTTTGCTCGTGCGCATGTTTCGTAATAATTGAATGATATTATTCTATCAATTTGTTGTATTAATAAGGAAACTCATGAAGGTATGTCATAAGACATAGCACAATTTTAATATAGTCCTGGTATTGGCGAACTCAACGAGATAACACATACACAAGTCAACCTACTTGCTAATCATTGTTACTGCCCTTGGTTATCGCTTAAATACATGTATGTTCTGTATATGTTAAATGCACCAATGATACAAATATTCATAGAGTATTATAAAGTATTTCCTGTAAGATTATATCTTAGTAAGCTCTTCCGCATGTTTTATAACTATTGAATCATATTATTCTATTACTCTGTAGTATTAAACATGAATCTCACGATGTTATTTCATGTTGTATAAAGCGATTTTAATATTTTTATGGTATGGGCGCGATAACTCAAACAAGTCACCCTACTTGCTTATCAATGTTATAGCCCTTGGTTATCGCTTATATACATGTATGTACTGTACATTCAAATTATTAATTTTATAAAAACTGGACGTTTGTAAAAATGCGAGTTAATGTATAGTTGATACGAATTTAGTATTTATAGTATCAATTTATGTCAGACTACTCTAACGTTATAATAGTCATTTATTCAGTTTAAACTTACTTTTATATCTGAACCAAACGTATCGCGGTTTGCCTCTGAACAAAGGCTCGACTCAAACTCCTTGCCACTAAAAATCGCTTTTAATCTCTAGTATTAGCTGTAAGTTGGCGGAAAGCTTCTGCTAAGAAACTTGATGTCAGTGCCACCCTAAACGTTGGCGGTGCCAAACAAAATGATGGCAGTACCAACTAATTGAATGGCAGTTTTGTGATAGCCATAAACATGTTTTAAGAAAATAATGACAGCGAACATTAAAGTACGCTACTCACGCAAAGAAAGGCTTCGAAGAAAGCATTACGATAAGGAATATAAACATAGACAATTCAAAAGGATGAGGCATCTTATATATGACTGATTTTTTTTACCTTAAAACAGCGAAAGTTTCGCAGAATAACAAGATGGCTGACACCATGCTGTTACAGAAATCTTCGGACGAATAATGGAAAAGAAGTGATCAAACGTCGGAAGAGCGTTGATGAAAACAAATGCGAAATAATAAAAAACATATCCAAGGATTTATTGTCCGCCATGTTAGGTTAAAGCTCAATTTAGGTTCACTATAGGCTCGTCATTACCCGGTGGAGTAAAGTCTTTATGAAAACAGATAAGGAACCCATTAAAGTTTGAATATACTTTCGTGCAATTTGTGATAAAAAGAAACTTAATCACCATTCTCTACGCTTTTCCTTTTCCTAGCGGATTCAGGTAAAAATTGTCCAAGAACGTTTCCTGTAGGAAGTCGAACTGTGCAAATATTACAATTTTAGACTTATATTACCACAAATATTCTTTTAGGAGGACCAGTATCCCAGATAGCACACGTCTAGAGGCTATATTTTTAATTCTTGGGGAAGGTTGAAGGGCTAGGGCGCCTATGTTACGCATCCCCAATTGGTCTTACGTTAAACCCCGGTCTACCTCAGGTACTGCGGTATTCCAATTGACAATCTAACTTGATGGTGATATTATGATCACAAACACTGTCTCCAAGTTGCATGATAATTGAAAATAAATAACTGGTCTGTCCAAGACGGAAGCCTATTGTTTGTTGTTGTTCTTTTTTTAATTTAGAAAGGGCCTAATTCTAGAGCTGTTTGGTTTTAGAAATAGTAAGATGACATGTAGTAATACTTTAATGATAAAGATTGGGCGGAGCGAGCCCTCCATAATCATTAAGATGTTACTTCAGATCATCTTACTGACTAAGAATACATCTGTATTACCTGACATATTGCCAATCTCACAAGGAAACTGTATCGGATGAGTAACAGTAAGCGGAACCTTAAATACCCTTGAAATTCGAAATTATTAATGATTTAGCCTAGTACTTAATGAATTGCATTTACATTAACTGAATATAAAGGTTGTATTTTCATCGTGATAAGTTAATGAACAACTCTGCCCGCATGGCTGAATCTCCAGCCAAATATTAACAAGAAACACCAAACGAAGTAAAATGTTATAATCTTTGAGAAATGAAGACGTACAACTTATGACATTTTCAAACCTAGTAAAACAATGAAATTGTAAATTCATTCGAGTACCTAGACATTCACTTATTGTAAAAAAAAATAACAAGTGGTTTAGATCACGGAAGCTTTTTGTGCAACATGCATTGCACTCCCATTATAACGTGTTTATAATATAATACCATACTGAACTACCTACTTCTAAAAAAAATAAAGCTCTTCATATTAAAGTATGTTTTCAAGATGTTTTGGTCTCATGAATGTAAAATGATACGGCTTGTAAACACACACTTTTGTCGTGATGTTGTTTTGTGTTATATGTTATACAAAGCAATACTTCTGCATTTTTAGCACGACTGTCTGAACATAAGCTATTATTGTACACTTAACTTTTAAAGCTAAAAAATTTAATACCTTAGCTACGTTATTCTGTCATACACAATCTGCATTAACAATGTAACAGATGCATCACGCAAGTGCAAACTTGATAATTCTACTTAAAATTGCCTAGTTCAAGCAAAACAACAATCAGGAAGACGTTTTCATTCAGGAAATGAATAAAAGCAGCAGTCGGAATACATGTTATTATTCCTGCAATTTATACTTAAATATTCAGTTCATTGGGATGTTGCTGTGACTACTCTGCCTTCAAAAATGAAATTTAAAATGTTATATTTCATTTTGAACTCATTTTTCTGTAAGATTGCATTACCTGTTCAGCAACCCTGCCCATAATATATTAGCTGTTCACTGTAGATAAATTTCTTCGACTAATTTACACATATTTTTTTGCTTACTCTATCAAGATATGCATTCATAGCTCGAGTATTATGTGTATCATGTGGAGTATGGGGTATTTATCCACATCTATAACAGCCTCCGTGGCCCAGTGGGTTGGGCGTCAGACTACGGAGTGGAAGGTCGAAGGTTCTAGACCCTCTATTGGTTTGTACTGATATGGTCGATTGTTGACCCAGCACATAATTCAATAATGTATCCCGGTGTTTCGCCCTGTATATATGAAAGGAAACTGGAGTCCATCAATCAAGGTGTCTCATTTGTCAATCGCATAGGTCATTTATTTAGAAGGAGACCATATAATAAACAAACACTCTGTTTAACTGGATTAGCAATTAATTGCTAAATTTGGTCACATGTTTAGTACAAGTCGTATTCGTTAATAAAACATATCGGAAGTTGGCATACAATATGATATAACATATAACCAATGCACATCGTCATCACATAATAAGAATGCTCGACGCCGGAATGAGTATTCTTGAAATGGGAAAATGTTTGGATGCCCCCATCGCTATATTCGACAAATGTGCGCATATAGTTATTTTCCTTCCTCTATCAACATTTCAATCCCTAAATGGAGTGAAATAGACATGCATTTTCTGTAATATGTAAATGCATAAATTTTGCCGATATATTAATGTTGGTTCGGATAGTTGGTTAGGCGGTTCATGGAAAGAACATCTTGCTTTAATCTACTATTTAATTTCACAGAGGTAGACATTAATTAATTGGTTATATAGTAAAACAAGAAATACTCTCACATTTGAACTGTTCACAACACTTAACCAGTACCCAACAAGTCGACTTAAAGTTATAACAGGTAGCAGTGTAAGCATTGTGATCAATTTCCATTATATCATTTAATAAGGTTATACTTGTCTATGATATCTGATCGTCTTGTTATATTCTAGTTAATGCTCTTTTTATATTCGTCGTCAAAAAAAAACGTATAACTATACATGAGCTACGTCAATCCTACTTGTATTGCATGATCATCCCTTGTATAAATGCGCCCTAGTCGTGTGTTCGAGTATCGAAATGTAAAGTACAATTAAGAGGTATGCATCCCCATGAAAATCAAGTAACTATTAAATTGGTTCAAATGTCTAGAACCTAGCTGTTAATTAAAACAGAAAAGGAGTTTGGCCTGTAATATGAGTGGACGTATTCCTGATGCTTATCGTCAACAACACCAAGCACCCTTGCCGCCGTAAGGGATAAACGAGAAATAGAACAACGTTTGGATATACTTTAATAACTATTTCGATAATACGTAAGCTTTTTTGTTTGCTGATGACGTAGACGGCGTATCCGATACGAGAAGATATTACAGAGACAAATCCATTATAATGAACAGTTTTGTAATGGAATGATATTCAACGATGACAAGTCCAAGGTAAGGTATACGGGCAATGAGGAATGGTACTTTACCAAAAACCAAATTGAACTTGCCCAATGATATAATATTCCGCAACTTTGCCTTGGACTAAACACCAAGACATAAAGCTACGAATGCAGTGTCTTTATACAATTCAGAAAAGATTTGCCTATTTCAATCGAAATGCGCTTTTTAACTGTTTGAAGTATGGATTTAGAGGAATTTATGCCATGTATAGCAAATAACTGTTCATTTGGTTCACATATTTAGTACAAGTCATTTTCGTTAAAAAGTTTAGGGAGTTTGGCATGCATTTTCATAGGACGCACATCGTCCAATGGCAATAAGGAGGCTTGCCACCGACATGGGCAAACGCAAATTTGGCGACGCTTGAATGTTCCCTTCCAATCGAACGTGTTTACACCTCGGATACGACGGAAAAGCATTTGGTTGTGCACGCATTGTCTTGGTACCCTACTACCCTTCTAGTAGTCGAAGTAGGCACGTTGACAGTGCGACGGTATAAAGAATCGCCTTTCTACTGATTATGTGAATACACCCCGACACTACTGAGTAACTGCAGGATAACGTTCGACCTCACTCTGCGCGAATACTGACGGACTACTTAAGTGAAAAACACACAATGCATTTTCATGGCAAAACTTGTCTCAATTCACATACAAAATGTTAATATATATAGGCCGTTTGAGAACGACAAAAAACTATAGAAAGACAATGTATACGTAGTGTAATGGTAAAATTATAATTTATATCCGTTTCTACCTGATTGATAGTTTTATTTTAAAATAGAAAATGATGTGTTCTTGTTTTAATAACAACAATGCGCGTAAAATAATTAATACGAAGTTCAGCTCGTATTTGTTAAAATAAACAACAACGTCAGTTTCTGAATAATCGTCATTACTCGATGTTTGATTGACTGATTTAATAACTAATATTGTCTGTTATTGTTCTCCTATTAAATCTAATCATCTAGTCATTTCAAACTAACTATGAATTTCAGCTGACCATTCAATATGTTTTCTTTATGCATTTTGATTATTCGGCGTGCGGCGTTTGTTACGGATACAGTAGAACACTTATTGCAAGATGCCAGCTGGGTATAAGACATATTTATTTACAGATACAAACAAAGTTGGTGCTGGTTTTACGCGTACATTTAAAATATATTTTTGTTACAACATTCCTCAAACTTACACAACAAAATCAAGTATACAATAAATGTTTTTTTGTATTCAATGAAAAAAGGAAACTTAAGAGAAAAGCAACACCTTTACATTTGAATACTTTGGTTTTCGATAAGGCTCTGAATAAAAATACATGGAATTTGTTTTATATATCAATCACCTTTTTACTGGACCAAAATCTATGTCTGTATAACCGTCAAAATTTATTATACTATTAATAACGAATTACAATACATGCAATAGTATACGTACTTACAAATGTTGAACACTTTACATAAAATAATACCATACAATATGTGATTTGCAAACTTGAATTTACAATATGAAAAATAACTATTTTTCGTGTGTGTCCTTTTTGACTTTCGTATGATCACAGTTGCTGCAATCACCATTGGAAACACTGTCTTACTTAAGACTCAATCAGATAATGATCTGCCATGAACGTTTTGCTGAAATAAAAGTAGTGCTTCAAAATCAAATTATCCCCGATTTAGGCTCAGTTACATATTTGTACAACTTTGCTCAGTATTAATAGGTTGTTTGTGTACCATTTAATGTAGAAAGTACATAAATAAACGTAAATAACAGAACAGAACATATTTTTATTCACGTTAACTACATAGTTTCTTTTGAAATATAAATACATTTAAACCAATCAAACTAAAAATAAGGTGAAAGCACAGAGGATGGATTTTTATAAGAAATATATAAGTTTGAACCATTTCACAATGTAAATGATATAAAACATGTTCACTTTCAAATATTATTTGAATTGAGTATTTAGTTAAAAACATAGTGAATAGTAACATAAAGTGAAAAGTGGTATAAATCTTAGATACAATGACCCGATTGCTCAGAAAGTCACTAGAAGTTAGCGATTCGTCAAATTAACAATCGCTACATTTTGAATGTATCGCTTGCTAACAAATTGTTAAAATTTCGATTGTTCAGACTATTGTTATCGCTATCGCTAACTAATAATCTTTAAACTATTTAACGATATCGCTGTGAAATTTAGCGATATCGCTAAATTTTAAGCGACAAATGTATAATGGGGTTGACCCATAATGCATTTGCTTTTCCCACAATGCATTTAAATGCATCAAATATTACCCACAATACATTGAAAAAAACATAATGGCTGCCCAAGTAGACAACACTTTGTCATTTTCTGAAAAAAATAAGAAAAGAGGTTGCAATTTTACTGCATATGAGAGGAAAATTCTCATAACTGAGTATGAAAAAGTAAAGGAAAAAATAAATAACGCAAATGTGTCACAAGATGCGAAACAAAAGATGTGGGATTGTATTAGTCAAGCTGTTTCACTTGCTGGAGTCGGACTAAGAACTGGAAAACAAATTCCACAACTTGAACCGGGTTGCAAAGTCAACAGAAACGCAACACAGAAAGCATTTGAAGGGGACAGGGGGTGGACCACCATTAAAAAAACCGGCCGAGGTGGTGCTCCGCCTTATCAACATCAATAAGGCAGACACAGGCTTCAGTGGAATTCCTGGTGGGCTAGAAACTGCCATTGCCAGGTATAGGACTTTTTAATTCATTGAACATATCATGTTTATTTATATAATCATTCATCAAGTACTACTTAATTCATTAAGTATTATGTTTATTTACATATATATTTCTATAGTACCAAATGCTTATTAAAATATTTCCGTCTGCTAAAATGATACACAAACAAACTCTAGTTCTAAAAAATAGAAAATTAAATTCCTACCTCCTTTTGTTTCCATGTAGAGTGTGAATTTGACATATCCTTGAATAATGAGAAGATGTCATGAAAATTTACCATAGTCAATTGTCCATGACATAAGTTCATACCTTTGCAAATACATGCTACGAGTCGCAGCTTCAAAAAGTATCCAGTAAAGCGAGTTTTTCTTCCACCTCTTGCCAACTTCTGTCATGATCCATGTGCCAATTGATTGTAGAATGGTTAAACCGGTTAATGTTACTAAAATTCGAATGTCACAAACTTTTATCACGATAAAATAATCATTAAATCACAAACAATTGTAAACAAAAAAATATGATACATGTAAAATGTATCTTTTGCAAGCATTTTATATCAATTTGTTTAGATCTATTAATTTATGTATTTAAAATGCTAATCAAGCAATTCTATATTTCATGATAGTGCCTTCCCTTGATATTTGAGGCCCTGACATAAGATCACCATAACCCATTGTATAAATAAAATCCAAAGTTTGAGACAGTTATTAGTATTGAACTGCTTCGATACAGCTCATTAGATGCACTAGGTTTTATTTTATCCTATCAATTGACTTTATTTCATCTATCATTGATGTAACTTTAAAAAATAAACTTAACTTATATATTTTAAGAATTAAAGGTCGATGAGCTGCCAAATGGTGATGCAGTTATTCAAGTCATACCAGAAGCAGATGTATGTTTATTTTACACAATTGTAAATTATCATGTTGATATAATGTATACATTTATAAATTGAATTATATATCAATTATTGATCATTAAAAAGTGAACATGTAATCACACCCTTTTCTTAAATAGTACACTTCAATGTATGCCTTATCTATTTACAGTCAGAAGCAGAGAGACGTGCAGTGTTCGATTTGGACGTAAGAAATTAAAAATATTGTCTAGGCTGTATTACAAGTATAAATGGATTAAGAAGGAGGAAACAAATTCTGAAATAAAATATATAATTAAATGGGTGTGATTTAAGGTTATAACTTATTGTCAAACTTAGCTGCAAGATATATATTTTATTACATTAAAAGAAGACTCACAGAAGAAGCCAAAATCTTGACCTGTAAAACAAAAGATCAATTATATGTTATGTGTATTAATTCTATATCTTAATTTGCATTCTCATATCAGACAATAGAATTAGACAGAGGAAGCCAGTCCACCGGCAATGAATTTCCAGATGGAATGCAATCCTCGAGTGATTAGTAAGTGCTAAAAATGAAGTGCTATACAATGGTGCATGTTAAAGAACCGTGGTAACTTTGCTTACAACACCAAAGTAAGCGCGATCAACACTTGAATAATCTTTCACTATAATAGCTTCTGAGAGACAATCAGTTCTTTCCTTTATAGTGTTTAATACATAAAGATGATTGCACACCAATCGCATTTGGAATCCAAGCTACCTCCGTAAACCCTGTCATTATGTTTCGACGGGTGTCCATTCTAATCGGCCAACATATAAAGCGATCGTTCATCTCTACGAGACATTCCGTTACATTTTTAACCACACGACAAACTGTCGCTTGTCGCGCCGCATGGTATCCCCTACCACATTGAAAAATTTCCCAGTGGCATAATAACGTAGAGCAATGCAAACCTGTAGGGTAAGAAAACATACATATTATGTTTTCACGAAAGTATTTTTTATTGATCATACATGTTTTCTATGAATTTATTATACAGTCCTCAATGTGACAAACTGTTCTGTATTTTAAATAATTAAAATGCTCATTAGTTTACTTTTTTGCTCATTTCTTGAGAATCTGTTTTCCACTGATAATTTTATTGAGAATATTTCAAGACAGGCCTCTATTAAACACTACGAAACCGGTTTAGCAATAAAAAAAATCAATGCTGTCATAAACTCGGATACAGAAATAATAACACCAAGAACACCGTGTATACGTTTCTGTATTTGACTAAAATTGCAAGACACATAAGGTTCTTTACGATTTGATTCAATGCATGTATTAATCGTTGTTTGATTCTTATCGTAGATAACTTGTATCTACATGTAGATGACATAAACCTGCTATTCAATTTCAACAGTTGAAGGTTAATTTTGCTTTGTCATTCTGACATTAGTATAACATTAACAATTAATATCATGTATCTATATACTGATTAAAGGTCCATGTTAGTATTAATGATTGAAAGGTATATTTATAAGTCAGATAAAAATTATCTTGATTAAATAAAATGTTTACCCCAAATAAAAAATGGTATAAATATTTACCTGCTCTGCGGGATCCATGGCACAACCTTTACGGGTAGGTCTACGGAGCCTTTCTTCAAGCTGGTCAGTTATAAATTGCAACCCTTCCTTACCAAATCTTCATTTTGCATGCAGTTTCTTGTCTGTGAGAGTTTTATTCACAAAATTTGGTCGATAAACACGTTTTTTTTTCTGATGTTTACATTCAGAGCACCAATTATTGCGGCCATTTTGTTTGTCGTTGTTAACCGTCGCTAAAGTTTTGTTATTGGGGCAAGAAGTGATTGATTTGTCATTAGTTTAACAGATATGTTGAAGATCGCTATTGCTAAAAACTTCTGAACAATAAAAAACAAATTAGCGAATATGCAAACGATCGCTATCAGTATATCGCTAAATTTAACAACGATTTTCGTCGTTAAGTATATAGCGACTTTCTGAACAATCGGGCCAATATCTCATTGCATTAAATGTACTGAACGTGCCTTTGAAGCTTCGTATGTATATATACTTGACATACATAGTTCAGATTTATTTTCTGATGACAGTAACTGTACAATTTTAAACATACTTGGTCGTAGTATATAATAACGCTTTATATAGTTTTTTTTCTAATTTGTTGTTAAAAAGGACAAATAAGGATGAAATGGAAATCATCTTCAATAACATTAAAGTGAGATGTTCAGTCAATCCAAATCTATGTAAAGGATGGGATGTAATACGCATTGCTTACACTTTAAAATTTCGATTAAGTTCTTTACATCAAGTTCGAGCCGACGAGGACATCGAGCCAAGCGATATCAAACGAACGGGTTTCGAATGTAAATCAATTTCCTGACATTCAGATGTATTAAATTACAGTTTCTTACGTATGTGATGTTGTCGTTTACATTGTCAGAGACGTTTGAATAGTCAGTTGTTTGATTCATCGTGTGAACATCCGTTTCTTGTAGAGTCTCATACTTAAGATCTCTGAGCTCAACCTCACGAAGATTTGCATCCACTGTGGCATAATCTCCTTGGGTTAAAGCATTAAAACAAATGCTAAGTAATCTTATGAACATACCAGCCTTAGAACTGTAAAAAAAGTTGTTAAAGCATTCGTATTGACCACATATAAACTCACTTCGTGCCAAAGACAAACTTAGTAGGTTGAAATAAACATGTATATAATGCAAATCAATCGAAACGATACATTTATTGAATAACTTTACCGTCATGAACTGAAGTATTGCGTTCCGTGTTCGACCTTCGCCTGAAATACATCATCGATCGATTATTTACACCGTAACATATTTCCAGAAAAAAACTACTCGGTACATTGATATAAAAACTTTTGTTTACGCTTTGTTTATTTCCGGCCTTTTCTATTAGTCGATCAGCTGTCAGGTGCCAACCAACAGAGCGTTATATACTCTGTAAAAATGTTGTTTTTGATAACAAACACGTGTGTGTAACAGGACATGACGTCTTTCTTGCTGTACGCTATGACAAGATACGCGACTGGAAATATTATGCACGTCATTGTTGTCATTTTGTGGATGTAATTGTATAAATAAAATGAAAACAGGTGTGTTTATGGAAATATCACTATGTCTGGTCAATTAAACGGAATATATACCTCATATTCAGTCAAAAGCTATACATTGAATTGTTTTTATCTAGAGATATGCATGAAAGCCGGTGTAACACAATATTCTGAGTTCACTTAATATCAGTTTTTATTATTTTTTATCCGTGCTGTCTTTTGTTTTCATAATTAATAACGTGTTAAATGTATGTGTTTGTCAACATTGTTACTAACCTTTTACGAAACCAAACCATTGCAATTATTGCAAGGATTATAAGCGCCATAATGCCTCCACCAAGACCCCTTCCAAGTGCTGCTGTCAATAATGTCTGTTTTTCACTTTTATTTCCAACGTCTGCAGAAAAAGATAGAAGTATACACATATCTCCGTTGACACTAATCAACCTAACCCGAAATAAAATGAGAAGCTATAATCAAACAAGCAAAATCGATATAGTATTTCCCCCACCGAGACATCCATTATCGAAGAACCTCATAGATTAAGTATCATATGTTTAGAGTCTAACTATATTATTTTAAGGCCGGTGCCTTTACAATACTTTTGTCATTTGTGATCTTTTAAGTCACTGACTGTTTTCTGTTCACTAACCGCATGTTGTGCTTGTGCTTTACAAGATACACATTCACATTCCACAGTCCATAGTCATAACAGTTATAATAAAAGAGATAGTATTCTGTTTCAATAACTACGGAAATTTCATGAATACGATGAAAAATAGAACATGCATAGTATAAATTGCAACACATATTAATTATATTTTGGCAAGAACATTTAATTTTAACTGTTTAATTTACCAACAATCGTGTACGACTGTAAGCAAATATTTTAAAATCAATTTAAAATGTAGTTGCAAATAAAACCTGTTTTACCTTTAGGACAAAATCTTCCTCTGTATCCATGTTGGCAGCCGTATAAACACATTCCAGTCTTTTCAGAACAACTGGTTCTGTTGTCCTTCGGTGAACAGGAACCATCACATTTGTTTTCACATTGCTTTCCAAACGTATTTGGAATGCAAACATTTATACAATTCCCATTATTATCACACTTGGAGTTCTTACAGGTAGCGCTGCATTCCTGTCTACAGTCATGTCCATGTCTTGTATTGTTCTTGCATTGTGAACACGATCCATCTGTTTGATTGCAAGATAAGCAATCTGGTTCACACTCTTTGTCACAGGTTTTGTTCCAGTATCCATTAATGCATCCATACAGACATACCCCAGAAGAGGAATCGCACTCGTTTTTGAAACAATAAGAATTGCAAAACCCACACTGTCCATTACTTTGCGGATAATATCCCTGTTTGCAAATCTTGCAATTAACAGTATCCAAAGCCTTCGAGCAAGAAACACATTTGTCAAGACTACAAAGGCAGCAGACACCACCATTTGCAAAGAAAGAAATATTTGTGCATAATTCGCAATCAAACTGAGGCATGCACATGTCTCTGCTACATTCAGTGCACGGATGACCCAAATATCCGTGCTCACAAGATATACATTCGCCGTTCTGTTCATCGCATTCTAAACAGTGATGACCACAGGGGTTTTCACACGTGTTTCCCCAATATCCTGGAGAACACGACAGACAATAACCATCCGATTTACTACAAGATGCACAGTTTTGCGCACAGTTTTCATCACATGTACTTCCCCAGTATCTGTTATGACACGATGTACACCCTCCTGAACCACAACATGCACAGTGTGCACCACAAGTGGTACATTTGCCATTATAAAGGTAGTATCCAGAACCACAGGACAGACAATACCCATCAGATGTTCTACACGATGCACAGTTTTGCGCACAGTTTTCATCACATGTACTTCCCCAGTATCCGACATGACACGATGTACACCCTCTTGGGTCACACACTGCACAGTGTATACCACAAGTGGTACATTTGCCATTATAAAAATAGTATCCAGAACCACAGGACAGACAATAACCATCCGATTTTCTACACAATGTAGAGTTTTGCGCACAGTTTTCATCACATGTACTTCCCCAGTAACCGTCATAACACGAGTTGCAGCCGTATGAGGAGCATGATTGGCATTGTGATCCGCAGTCATTACAATTATAGTTGTACAAATAGTATCCGGGTGTACATTTTTGACAGTAATTACCATAATTTCTATGACAACGTAGGCAATTCTGTGAAGTGCATTTATATTTACAATTTTTTCCATAATACCCGTCGATACATCCGTTATTGCAGTTGCCTCTAATAGAACATTTTAGGTATTTGCCGTCTGCACAACACTGACATGTAGAACAATCCTGTGTACAGACAACTGTAAAAAAACAACACTTGTACCTCAGAAATAATTAAAAATTTATTCATATGCAATGTTATTAAATTGGAATTATTGATATTGTTTTTGGATGCTGCATGTCTTTTCAAAATAATTTGAAATTAAATTAAAAGGTTTTAACTTATCACAAACGCATTGCAGATATGTCTTTATTAAACAATTATAATTATGTAAATAATACGTGTAGTTCCTGAGAGAAAAACAGTGTTGTTGAAATAAAAAAATATTGATTCAATGTATCAAATAATAAATACATAAACAATGTCACGCTAACTTAAAAACGTTTATGTTTTTGTATTTTTTAACAAAGCATGTGTTATTATCAGAAGTTACAGTTGGTATATGTATCGTCCATATATGGACCATTACATACAACAAACGCCTGGCGTGTCTAAGTTTATTACGCACCATACGTCGTATATATACACTCATAATAATCATTAACTTTGAGAAATTCGGGATAAAGTGAAATCTGATAATACATAAATGAATTCCGAACAAGTTAATAAATGAATATGTACATTTGTTTTTGGTATTTTTTTCGTTTTCAACAGATATGACTGCACTGCTTAACAATTGTAGGTACCTAAGGTAAGATTAGACTTACTAAACCAATTAGCTTCATCTGCTAGATAATATGATTTAATTTTACTTTACAAATCATAGTTCAATGATATATGCACAAAGCTTGTTTCTGAAGTATTTCATATAAATATTTATACAAATATAACGTTCAAAATAGTATGTATAGTTATATGGTTGTAAACTATATTTTAAGAGAGTGTCAAGTAAATTTGAATTGGTGTATTACCCTCGTCTATACATTTATATCAATTCATTACTTTTTTAATTTCTCTAGACAGCATCATTTCAAATGTTATAAGGACATATAAAACTATAACTGACAAACTAGTATATTCATAGGCAATGAAGTGTGTTAGGCTATGGTGCAAATATGTTTTAAATAGTGACTATACATTATCAAAGATTTGCGATATAATAGCAATATATACATGAATTTTAATATATTTAAATAAATAAGAGTTTCCTAATTTCATCTAACAAGAAAAAAAACTTACCTCGAACAAGCATACACAGAACAGCAAACGTAACCATTTTGCCCGGGATCATCTTTATCATAAGTTTTCAAAACTCCTTATTAAATGTAAGTTAAATATTCATATAACTTTTTTCATATTCAATCCATTCAGACAGAATTTTCATTCATGTTCATCGTATGAATAAACAAGTTTTAACACAAAGCTTTCATGCCAAGTATTAAATTTAAATAATATAAAATACGCATCGAGACACGCTATTTAATATACAAACCAGGAAGTTCAGTGTACACATATTTGCTGAAACAAAGACCTGTTGTATTTATAAACCATAATTTAAAATTGATTTAATCCAAAATGTTTCGTAAATACACGACTTTTGAGTCTCTTTTATTCTCTTATAATACGAAATTGAATTTTGGAACCAATGCAAACTTTTCAAACAATTGCTTTTTAATGTCGTAATATCTAAAAGAAGATACACGACTTAATGAAACTTAAATTGATCAACGTTGTTCACAGAAAATTTACTCCAGAAAATAGAATAGTATGGCATTTAAGCGATTATGTTTTTTTAAGAAATTTAGTTGATATTTGTTTTGCTATCGTGAAATTTTCAGCCATTTAATGCCTCAAGTTGTCAATGGCTACTTGTTAGAGGCTACTAGTAAGTTAAATATAAAAACAAAACAAGTATCAAACATAAACGTTCAATGGCTTTACCAACGTCAATCAAAGGAAGTAGTAAATTCAAGGCATTCAAAAATATTATGTCATATTTTAGTCAAAGAGAAAATATATGTCACACAAATAAACGATAGAAAACCAAATAACCACGTCCTATTCCAACATCTATATAAATATTTAGACTAATGCCTTCGCCAAAGTGATTGTCGGACTGATTCACACTTAATGGTCGGTTTGATGGTGCAAATTTCAACCGCCAAATTTCGTTTTCGATATTAATTGGCTTTATTTAGTGGGCTATTTAGAAGCTTGCTCATGCGCTAGCTAGTATTGACACATTTCGCGCTCAAGGCTAAGAATTGATGTTTTAAATAAAAAACTATCATTTGCAGATGATCAATGAAAAACATGGCGTTCGAATTCAATTACATATAGGGTCATTTTAAATGTGCGTTACATCTATGATGAAAGCCATCCGGATAACGTTTCATTGGATTTGCTTTCAAGATATGTGCAATTAATAAAACAGCCATTATTATAATGCGTTAAAACAAACCATATACTCAAGTAGCAATTATAAGAAATAAAATCGATGTCCACGCTCAAAATCGGTGAAACAATTGATCCGAAAGAGGAAGTGACGTAGAAAATTCCCAATCATACTGTCGCTGTATATAGCGGCGAAATGTTCCCTATATATAATGCCAATGTTGTTGTTATTTATCACTTTGAAGGAGGGAAACATCGCCATACCCATTGAAAGCCGTTTTTTTTGGACTGGAATCCAAAATACCGCTTAACATTGATTTGGAATACTGTTTACTAGATACATGTATTAAAAACATCAAAACAATATTATTTACTAACTTTGAAAAGTTTTTGCATTAGGTGCTCTGAATTGTATTCCTCCGTCTGCAGATAGAGTTGGGATCTCTTACCATAGAAGTACTTGGGATTTATCTATCAGTTTATTATTATTTGTTTTATTGTTAAGTTTTGATTAGATTTACGTTTTGCGTGTTTTCTTTATTTAGGATTGTTGGGATAAGAGTGAGGTTTGTGCACTTAAACTGGTTTCAAGTCCCCCAGTAAATTTACATTTCACTGACTGTTCCAAGGCTGTACCTAACAATCCTAAATAAACATACCTAGTTTTTTTATATATATAATATGTATGCAATGTGCTGTTTGTGGAGTATTGGGCTGTTCTTCCATGTTTCTTGTTTGTGATTTTTTTTTGTTTTTTATGTTCTATGTCTTTGGCGTTTACCAAGTGCCATTAAACCGGTTTTATGTTTAAAAATTTTGCTAATGAGCTTGTTTCTGTAGTTTTTCGCATAAATATTTAACAGTCGTTGTGCCCGAGGACGAACAGCATGTGAGTGCAAAGCATGGTAGGAGTACGGAGTCATGTTTACGGAGGCCCGAAATGATAAGAGCGATGTACGTTAGTTTGTCACTGGCTTTATATAACATGTTTAATATAACACTCGTTTATTTCTTTGTATTACACATATGTAATGTAACATTCCTGTATGTATATAGGTCAGAAAATATATAACTCTGCACGTCTGTTAACAATCTAAATAAAAAACAAAAGTTAATTGATACAATTCAAGCCAGTCATCCGTTTATCCCTAATTTTGTTTTACTTTGATACAATGGTTCATTTTACATCTAAATCATTCGAGAAAAACGTGATAGTTTCAATTGATTTTTTCGAGTTGAAAACATTATCTTTTCTCAGATTCGTTTTTTTTTTCGTAGAAAAAAGGTCCCAATTGAGTTTGATCAATTGAGTTCTGTTATATGTCATGATTGATAAAGTATTCTAGCTTAAATAATTGTTTGTAAGACATAAAGAATTTTATGCTTGTTGGTATGAAGGTGAATGTTGGCATAAAACAACAACAAAAGGGTCCAAATTGAGTTTTATCTATTGATATATTTTTATTTTTTCTCTCCATACGGGGCATATCAAATATAATATTTAATCGCTATTAATCGCTTTTAAGAATTAAATTTTCGTGTGTTGTCTATGAATTTAATACTAGCGCAGTGTAAAAAAACTATTATCTGAATAAGAAGGTTTACCTCAAAAATGGTTCTTTTAAACCTAAAAAAATAGTCTTTACATGAAATCACAATTGAATTTAAGGATTCGTCGAAAGTATCACTAGTATATATATGAAATCACATCAATTTCATTTTTCTGAAGAGTTAAACTTGACTCATTCTCTTATTCCTAAGTTTAGCTTGTTATATATCTTAATCTGTTTCGAAAAAGTTTCTATTACTCATACTAACCTTTTCTCATACACCGTACTGGCATTTCGATAAAATTCCGTGCTGGAAAATCTGTCACCCTAATAAAAACTGTGATATATTGTAGTTTTGAATGTATATATTGTTTCACAAAATATTGTTATATTGTGTTTATTTTCAGACTTTGGTTAAAGGTATTATCACAGTAAAATATATATATGAATATAAATGTTGCTAAACAGATAATTAGAGGAGGCTGGGACGATTTGCGGTTTTATGGTATATTATCATTCGATTATATCAACAATGTTGTTAGGGGCGTAGGCTAGATCCGCACCAGTACTTGACACAAATTTTAAATGTGGACACGAGCTATAACAATATGCTTAGTTTTGATTTTTTGTTAGCTCTGAAAAAACATTTCAGTTATATTCCGCTCACAATTAAACTATGATCTTAAAGTTTCTCCTTTTGATATTGCACTAGACACTTATATCGTCTGTACAAATTCCATCTCCGTATTGAACGCAGCTTATAAGTGTTTTATTGCATTCAGAAAATACATTAATTGAAACAACAATTGAACTGAGCATTATTGTTGATGAAGTATTATTTCCTGTTCGATCATATCTTATTAAGCTCACATAAACTATGTCCTTCTCTCGTGCGCAAGGTCCGTAAATATCGAATGATAGTATTCTATCAATTTGTTATATATATCTCACGATGCTAGTTGTATTTTATATAGTCCTGGTATGGGCAATCTTAGCGTGATAACACATATACGTCACCCTACTTGCTAATCATTGTTACTGCCCTTGGTTATCGCTTATTTACGACCAAATGTAACGTGGTTCTGCTCTGAACAAAGGCTTGACTGCAACAATTTGCCACAGAATATCGTGGCGTTTATTCGTGCATCAGCCGTACGTTGGCTGGTAGTACTGCCACAATACATCAAAGCAGTGGCACCAAAAAGGTTGGTATTGCCAACCGAAGTGATTGCAGTCCAGCAAATTGATTGGCACTCTTGTGATCGCCACAATTAAGATTTTTTTTTAAGAAAACAATGTCCGCTATCTTAAAACGTGCGCTTCTGACATTAAGAAAAGCTTGGAACAAAGCATTATGTTTTGGAATAAAGGAATTATTCAACAGTAACAATTAGTGTACATTTTCCTCATTTTACTTACACACCTAATGAATTCATACAATGATTTATTAAATCGATTTTTCGTAAAAAAACAACGGCATGGTTGTTAATTTAAAATATTGTCTGTTTGATATGGCCAATCAAAAAATTCTAACTGTATTTCAATGTTTGAGGGGAATAACGCTAGTCTTACTACTACCGGGTTCAGGTTAAAATTGCTCAAGTTACCTGTAGGTAAAAAAACTATGCATGGATTACAAACGAATGCTCAATTTTAGACTGTAATTACCACAAATATACTTTAGGGCGAACCATAATCATAGTTACCTCGTTTAGAGGCTTTATGTTTGATTCCTGAGGAAGGGGGTCGTTATGCCTAAGTTACGCCTCCCTAAGTGATCTTGTTCACCCTAAGTTCACACCAGTTACTTGGGTAATTCATTTGATGATCTATCTTGATGGATATATTATGATCACAACACTGGGTTTTTCTTGATAATTAAATGAATATTTTGCCCTCATGGCTGAAGCTCCCACCGTCGAACGTCAACGATGCATCACATAAATGTTGCACTTAAACACGACAATTTTTATGTAAAATCAAATTGAAATTAATTGAAATACTGTTGAAACATCTTCTTTTTGCACAGGTAAACAGCACATAGTGACATCAATTAAGAATTTATTAATAGGAACGACACTCGCAACCTGATAATTGAAATGGTACAGGGCCGTTTTGACTGGATTTTATGATCTTAATCACGAAGTATGCAGTTTACTTAATTAGTTTGTACAATTGTGTCAAGGACGACGTTCAATATATAGAGTGCGAAAAAAATGTCAATATTACAACCAAACATTTCACATATTTGTTTGTAAAATTGATATTGGTTTATAATCGAACAATAACTTCCATATTCTTTGCTCGTTTTTGTTTCGTTCTTGCGAATATGTTATCGTTGAAACTCAGGTGAATGGGTGATTATAACCTGAAAGGCAAAGTAAATGGATCCAACCAGTCATATTGGAGAAAAGTCTTTATTCAATGTCATTTTGTACAACATGTATGGTTAAATTAGGTCAAAATGAAGCATGATTAGAACATTTCAATACATTCAGTACAATTCCTCAATGCAGTGTTAAATGAATGTCGTGTGAGATTGAGTGGGAAGTGATTATTTGTTCCATTAGACATTTTATCCATTGCACATATCGCATATGGAAATTAATTGGATTATCTGGTAATTTTTTTGACAATTGATATTAAACAAATACCAATCAAAAACGATAACAACATTTATTTATTTATTCTGCACATTGATAAATAAAATATATATTACATATTATATAATATATAATATATATATATATATATATATATATATATATATATATATATATATATATATATATATATAATATATATATATATATATATATATATATACAAATTCAACCTTTGGGATATTTTGCCAATTAGAACAACCTTTGGAAGACATTATCATTAAATGCTATATATCCTATAATAATATATCCTTTGCATTTTCCTTCATAAAATATGCATATATAAATGTAGTAAAGCATTATTAATGATGCTTTTTTTCAAAAATACTAGCCATCGAGAATATACAATTTTTGACTGTCGCCTAAAGGTTAAGCGCCGGATGTTCATGAAAAAGTACAACCTTTGGGTTAAGTACCCCAAAGGTTGTACTGTATATGTCGGTAAAAGGTTCAAACATATATAATGTAACTTAACTACTTAACTCAGTCCGTAGAGAGGTCTGAATGTCTCGCGGCAGACCCTGTTCGAATTAAAGCGGTAAATATCGGTTAACCTAATACTTTAGTCCTACTGACAACGTTAAGATGCCAGTTCGGTAACCATGATTTATGTAGCCATCTCCTCAATCCTTTCAATATATTATCAAATTATTATTCCTTGCATTTTGTTTGCTGTGTTCATGACAATATTTGAAGTTAATTTTAATTCAAAGTCGGGCTAGGTTGTGATCTTGTCCTCACACTAAGACAAAGGTTTATGAACCTTAATAAACAATAACAACAAAATCTATGTCATTATTATTAAACCAAATACATGTTGCTTGTCCAATGACATACTCTATTGCCGTTTTTATCATTGCATTACTCTTGTAAAAAAGCAGCATTGTTTGCAATAATGACGGGTTTGCTTAATTGCTTCAACCACCCGTTGGTATGTAAGCTTCTTTACACTCGCACTCGGGCCTTGCCCATTCGACGAGTGCTCTGGTAAGAGTATTAGTTATTTAAAATATTCCGAGAATGGTGCACAGACACAATACAGCCCTGGTTTGAGCCAATCTAATTCTTTGACGTGCCGCAAAGTACAGGAATGTCACACGGGACCCCGATTAACGTCCATCCCTGAAGATGATAAATATATTAATGTTGCGGTTGGGAATCGAGACTGCTGTCCCTGGATTGACTAGTGTGACCACGGAACCACCCGGAAAACGTTGACAAGCTAGTAACCGTGTATTTCGGTATTTTCTCCCTATATATGGCGATATGATATGAGCAATGATATGGTTGTCGGAATACATCCTCCGGCGGGATTATGTATGTCAAAAACGTGTCCCCTGTGTCCAAAAGCGTAGTTAGCAGCTAGCCTTTTTTTATTTTCGTGTGCTGGAATAACATCAATAATGATAAAACGGGTATAAAAAATACAAGTTATTATGACTATATGTACATTGCAGCATGAATGACTCATTTAAGTAATAGTTTAATACGAAAAGTTGAAATTGTTGTGTATGATGCCTTAATCCTGTTATGCCAATGCCAAAACGAAATTGTCTGATGGAGGCGCAGACATCGACGACCCTATACTTGGAGGAAGAATTGGCGATTGGATTATATATATGTCTCTGGTGTAATGTCGTCTGCAATTTCATACATTTTCTTTTCGACTTAAACAGACGTGTCGTTACAAACCAACTGTTCCTGTACTTTCAATAACAAATAGAAACTACTCTTATCTAATATCTACCGTTATGGCATTCCTTAAAGTACAAGGGACACACGTAGTGCACATGCATTTTTCAAAATAATTTCAGAACTGAAATAAGAGTGAAATCTATATACAATGTAAACTTATTATGATTTTAATTTGAAAAGCTGAAATGCTATGAAAATATGTACATATTCATTTTGATTAAGTTTCACTCGTATCTGTTCGATTGTTAAACCATTCGAATTAATTATATGACGCTTTTTCTAAGAAGATAATGACAAAACAAATCAGTAACGTATTATTTCACTTGAGAAACAACCACCAGAAACCATACATTATAATTCCACTTAGAAAAATGATTTGTTTTAATGAATGTAGTGCAGTTAATCTCTCCAAAACAAATTTAAAGGTGCACTTGACAATTATAATTGCATATTTGATACTGTATAAAAGCGGTAACATCAGGGGAAAAAATGCACAATAAACGATAAAAAGGTACAACATTCGCTCTAGGCGGTAGGTCCCGGCGCGAGCCCAAGACTGTCTGTACATCATCTTTCCGCGTTTCTATAGCCCATTTAAACAAAGCGACACACGAACCTTCCCTAGATTGAATAGCAAACTGATATTGCCACTAACCGTTGTTTTCTTGATTCCATCGTGTATGCGGTGGAACAACTTCTTCCATGTGTCGATCTCTTTGTTATATATAAAGGAGATAGGTTGCCCCTCTTTTCCATTTCTAACCTACGCCCCTTAAAAGGGGTTTACATACTTAATTATTATACGGCTCCAGTTATTAAGTAGAGTCCGAAAAATTAAACCGTGGTGTATTAAACAGCAAACCGTTTTAAAACAGTGTTGTTGTATTTTAAACTTTGGCATAACACATGTAAATGTGGGGTAGACAATGTATAACAAATATAAGATATTTTGAACATTACGTTTAAGATTCAAAGATTCGTTTAAATATGTATCAAAATGAATCTAGGAACATTTTAATTCATTCAAAAATGGTTCTTATATAGTTTTCCCATCAATTTATAAAAAGTATTTCAATTACAAATCGAACTTCAGTTTTTCAGACAGTCTCATTCGTTTTACGATGTCTCTCCCAGAGGAGTCCGACTGCAAATATTAATTGTTCAGATATAAAGAATGTGTTCATTGGTAGCACGACACCTAGTTTAGTTTCAAATATATTTACTATATGTGGGATTATATTGTTATAAAGTGGGGGTTGATGTTTTCACTTAAACCCAGGTTATGGTTACACGATAGAAGTCGAGACAACCGTTGGAGTATAAAAAACCCAAAAGGAATGAGGTCACAGAAGCGGAATTTTGAACGGGATAATGGGGCTTAAATTGAAATTGATTCGATTGACATAATATTTTGTTTAATTTTGACTGACGAAGAGGTATATCACTGTTATATTATTAAAAGGCATTTACTGCATGTTTTAAAGACAAATTAACACATAACAAACACTTTGCAAACACCTAGCAGTAAATGCACAGTTGTTTTTATGTAAGGTTTCTTCGTGTTTCTTAACATGACTTTTACCTCAAATATACACCAATGATATATCTGAATCAATACGTTGAATACATAACTGAGTCGGAAATAAAAACGTATGTTTTATAATTATCAAGGTTTAAACAAAATCCTTATTGAGTTTACATGGAAAAGAGCTTTCATATACGTTTAAGCGACATGCAATATACATTGATTTTTATTACTTCTTCAGGAAGGAACGCTTAAGATCATATCGTTATTTACATGAAGCTTACAAAGGACATTTTTCCTGCAAAATAATAGAGGGAAGAACAAAACAATAACACTAACATAATTTTACGAATATTTGAATTTGTTTGAATTTTATTCATAATCTACACTGAGCAGAGATTATCGATTGAAAATTAAAAAAAAAATGCACTTTTGGGACATATAAATTTGCATAGGTCCTTAAGTACGAATGTCCTGAAAATCTTGTGACAAGCATATCATCAACTTTTATGTATTTACTTCAATCTTTGATTTCGCATAACTTGACGTAAGAACGTGAATGATTCTGTATTTAAGACACAACCGTTTCATTCATTGGCAGGTATATTGTCCTTAAGTCTATAATAAATTCATATAGTGTACTAGATGCCATTTTTTCTAAATCGAACAACTTATAGAATATTCAGTGTTTTACATATATTTTACTGTTTGAAATTATGGAATAAAACGAAAAGGACTTTATGGACTTATGCATGGCATAAAAAACGATATATTAATCAACTTTTAACCCTACCGAGCCCGGTAAACAAACACTTACTATTACAAATTTTTTGATGATGTATTATCCACGTTGTGGTGACAAAACTTTTCTTTTTCTTTTTTGATTTCGTTTTTACATGAAAGAATGAGGTATTTCAGAGTATGATTTTACATATCGGTCTAACCATAAACTATTAAATACATGTCACCACAAAAACATAACGTCAAACGAACGAACGCATCAAGAAAGAAAATATCGGAAAAAATGTATATGTTATAAGCAATGTTTCAATTCTTCTCATTTAAAGCTTGTACACAACCATTGTACTAATAGAAGTCCAGAATGATACGTGGTGTATGCTATGCTAGTTGATGGTGTTATTTTGATAAAGCTTCGGGTCCAATTACATTGTAAGTTTTGACCCACACCTAATTCATTCAATAACAAATATTCAAATATAGAAAATAAATTATATTCAGTGAAAAAGAGCATACACTGGACTAGGGGCGTCATGTTTATGTCCAGATAGTCCAGTATGGGCAATAATTATCTCGTTCTTGAATACTAAATTGGAAAACAATCGAACGCGGGCCGTTTGAAAAAGAAAAACAAACAAAAAAAACAAAAACAAAAACAAACAACATAAATATGTAGATAAACATTTGAAAAAACAATCAGAAAAATAAATCAATAAGAAATGTCAACATATTCTTTGGTATTGAAGAAGTTTTAGAATTCAGATAGTAGTGAGGCAACTGGGAATTCAACAACAAAGAGGTCAGTTCACATTATTATATATGTATACACAGTGGACGAAAAATCCTGATCTCAGAACACTCTCTTGCCAATGAACTGTCCACGAGTCTTACTCATCCTTTAAAAATATCAAAGTTACCGTACTCTAGCTTTTAGATTTTTAAGACACGCATGCTATCCAATTTCTAAATTACAACAAGTCAAGACCAATGAAAAAAGACATATCCAAAAGTCAGAGCTGTGGGACCACATATTTCATTTATAGTAGAGCCCGCAGTTACTCATTTGGCAAATTTCCCACAAACAAATGGGATTAACCCACCCCCTTGGCCTCAGAAAAATGTTTCAGTCTCACTTGGGGCTGTGACGGAGTCAAGCCATAACGCAGCCTCTATAGAGTGCGGGCAGACCTTTATAAACTCAACAACGGCAATAATAGACGCCAAGTGGCGACATGTCAAGCCTGCTAAATAAGCTTCAGACACAGTCAGACTATTTTCCATGTTATTGCAACACAGGCTTACATGGAGTTCAACAGTAAGACGAAAACTATTTATATTTAGTATGATATATAATTTGGTAACGATCAACTTAAAATTTAACAAACTCGAACATCTCAATTTATTGTGACCTCAATTATTTAATGTTTCAATAGAACTGTTTCAAATGTTGACCTCTCAGTGTTACCTTAAGGTCTGGCTGATGTGTGTGCTACGGCACCTTATAATTGTGAAAACGTTTTGAAAATCCTACTATGAATGATCAATACAGCCAGGACAATGTTTGCTCAGGATCAGTTGAAGTACTTTGTGTACTTACGTTTTGTTGAAAATACTAGTATACATGGTAAAGTTTCAACCCGGACTAAATTCAGTCAAAATAAGTTCCATTTACAGTATTCATTTTGATATTTAACTTGTATTGTGTCCTTGACATTTGACGTACAAATCATTGCTGTGCGTTCATACCGCTTGTAGGCTCGTACTTAGGCGGGATGCCGATCGTCCAAACTTCATAAACAGACAGAATACAGGTACATACATTATCACTACGAAATCGTGGCTAAATAAAATCAATCTTTATTAACAGAACAGAATTTACCATTCCGAAACAACAGTTTTTCTTAAGATCCGCTTTTCTACGATCATCATAATTATCAAATCACTATTGAACCCTCGGACAAACCCCGCCAAATATGAGATTCTGCGATGACCGTGATAGTATGCAACTGACTGGTATGTTTTGCTTATTAAGCGAAAACAGTAATCTAAAATCTACAGCGTGCTTAAAAGATGAAAGAGTCATTTAGAAACGTTTAAAATTATAATCATATACATATATATGTTATAGCACCATAACTGATGATAACATTTTACTGAAAATAATGTATATATGCCATGTTCTAACATGGCACATACTACTCTTACTGACAATATATTTTCTGATCCCTAAACTTTACTGTTAGGCAGAGATAATATATAAATGTCATACGTAGGCAATTAAAAAGGCAATTTACTTCTATGTCCTTTTATATTAAAATGTGTCTACACCTCAGAGAAATATTGAACCCACAAAAACAAAAACAACCAAAAGTAAATAAAAAGCAAAACAATAACAAATGCGATAACATTAAATGTAAAAATCCCGTATGCAAAACTATATTCTTTTCTTAACCCAGTGCCTTTTTTTAAAATTTTCTGATCCTAAACAAAACATACTTTTAGGCAGAGGTAAAATATTCATGTCATGCGTAGGCAATTAAAAAGGCAATTTACTTCTATGTCCCTTAATAATAACAAATGCGATAACAGTAAATATAAAAACCCGTATGCAGAACTGTATTCTTTTCAAACACAGTAAATTTCGGGCAAAAGAAAATTTTGTCATCTGGTAAAATAATTTCATGTCTCTCAAAGGTTGTTGCGATGTTACCCAAAGGTCGGATTGTGTTAAACATTTCGGACACTATATAAAGTCATTTTCTTGAAAGGTCACTGTTGCTCTTCATATGTTATGAGGAATAAATGTCGCAAGTGTCAGGTTCAACGCGGGGAAAGGGCATCTACTTCAATTTCAAACATGCAATTTATTCATTTGTTTTGTTAGAATGTTTACTATATAGTGATAAAATACCCGTGTATAACAATACACGACAGCCTAAAGCGTACAGTCGATATTATTTATAATGTTATGTGACAACAATGTGACCTCATCCTACAGTTTGTGGTCCAAGTTGGCACCTAACAGGTCAAATCAAGTTCTAAGTTGTGCATAAAGTCACTCCGGTTTTTGGTTGATGCCATAATATGTACCTAATAGAAAACATAATGTCCCGAACAGATCATTTAATGTACTTTGCCATGACAACGCGGCAAAGTAGTCAAAATATGGGGACAAACTGGTACTCAGCTGTACACAAAGTGTCATCGCCCAATAAGCACATACTAGGAACATACGAGATATGACCTTAGGCTATTTATGTGATGTTTAAAGTTGGGGAGCGGTAAGTATTTAATGTTTATGTATGCAAAATATTCCTATTTCGTTAGAATGTTCATTAAACAATAATAAACAATATCTGTGTATACAATTTATGATTTTCTAAAGTGGACACTCGAGCCTCTTATAATGTTACATCGTGTGACAACAAAGTACTGTTTGTGGTCCAATAGAGCACATAATAGGAACAAACTGGCACATCACCTGACTCTATATTGATCTCCGCCTACTGGTTGTCGCCCTGATATAAATATTAAAGCGATAGCGTCTTGAAAGGAGCATCAAGTGACCTCTGGTTTCTTGTGTTTGCCCTAGTAGACACATATTAGGGACATAATAGACACGAAGTGAACAGATTATGTCTTATGTACATTATCTGAACATATAGTGACCTCCTTCTACTGATTGTCATGTCATGCGAGTGTTGACAGCCAATGTTAATGGCCCATTTCTTAAATCTTATACAAGGCGAGTTTTGTAGCCAATTAAAACGGAGGAAACTCATATTAGCCGAGTTATGTTGATACTGGCAGAGTTTGGTCGATATGGAACGTGTTCTGGAATATATTTTCTTCAATTATCTGGTATTGCTACCGCAATTGTCTAATAGTAATAGTTGATTAATAATCAAATGTATGCATGCCTTGTTACAATGTTATAGAATAGTATATAGAAAATCCCAATTTTTGATATAATATTATCAATAAGGTGCTATCATAGTGGCCTAGTTATTTGTCCGAGGTTAGATGTATTTGCCCGAGCCCAAAAGGGCGAAGGCAAATACATCTGACCGCGGACAAATAACTGGACCATTATGAAATCACCTAATTAATAAATGTTTTATTAATTGACTTTTACCATTTTTGTTAAAAACATTTTTATAACTTACCAATTCACATTGAAGCCATAGTTATCCCTTACTCATTCATGGTGTCTGCTTTTCTAGAATCGACTATGCTGATTTTGACATTCATCTTTAAAGCGACATTGCAAATGCTTATGAAAAAAAGCTCTGTACATTATAAGAAAGCATTTCTTTTTATCTTAATTTCGTAAATCGTTAGCCAAATATTAAATGTTTTACCTTCGTCGTCCATTTTGTCGGTGTGCACAAAATATTCGTAAAATCTACCAACGGGTTAAATACAACTGTAATATCAAACCGTAAAAAGTGGTTCAAGTATTCAAAATAAGTTAATGCGATGCACACAATTTTCAAAACAGTCAGAAAACGGAAAACACAATGGTTGCTTTAAAAATGATTTCTAGCATATTTCTCATAATAGACGGGTTTCGACAGCCAATGTAAATGACCCATTTCTCAAATCCTATATTAGGCGAGTTTTGTAGCCAATCAAAACGGAGGAAACTCATATTGGCCTAGTTTTGTTGATACTGGCCGAGTTTAGTTGATATTGAGCGTGTTTTCGCGGCGAAAATTGTCTGGTATTGGTACCGCGTTTCCTCTGTATCTCGTCAAATACGTAATAGTTGATTAAAAACAATAAATTCTAATAAGTGACTACTAGGGTGACGACCGGTCGGCTAAAGTCACTATGTGTTTGGCTTGGACATGTATGCCTATTTTAATGGTGACAATCAGTAAGCGGAGGTTATTTTTTTCAGTTCAGAACTATTATGTCGCTATCATTATTTTTTTTTTTTTAATTTAATAATATTTTATTGCATGAGAACACATTTCACAATGACAATATCAATACAAATTTTAACACAATATTTAGACCGACATTATAAAATCAAGCATGCAAAGGGATTGGGCCACGAGTTATGCCAACATCAGTTACGGCCCTCTCCCGTCGCTATCATTAGCCTACTTATGCGACAGGCAGTATCAGTGTCGCGTTTAAGTGCATTCTGGGAAGGTAACAAGAAAGCAAAGTTCGCTTTATAAATGTTCATTTCAGGATTTATATGTCCTTGTTATATTTTTACAGGGACTTGATTTACATTATGAATGCATGCATGAGCTTAAATTTTGATTTACATAAATTTCAAATAAAACAAGTATTATCAAAGTTATTTGTTATTAATTAAACACTGTTTCGACATAATGATATTCTGAACTATCACTCAACTAACATTCATAACGGTGTTAAGGTGTTGCACATTTTCACGACTTTATGTTTTATGTCACTAATAAATCGCGCATGCTGTTTTTTTCTATAAATTGTTTGTTCGTCATACCGTCAATCCATATCCCGACTTAGGATTAACGGTGTATAAATGAGTATTTTGACATCGGCTTACCGATTATTGCCCTTGTAGAAACAAACCCGAGACATGGTAGTACAAATCAGAACTAAACTGAACATAAATGAATATACGCCATGACTGGCAGCAAAGAATTCTCATAAAACGGACATAGTAAACATCCACTATACATTAAGTGTTGTAGGCGATCTATATCATTCGAGTTTTAAGAACTTTGTTTGGAAAAATACAAGAATATGAGGATAATGGGGATATATAGTACATGTGGAAAACAAAAATATTGGAAATATATTTTCATAAAGTTACTAAAAACTATCGAGGGAACAAGTCAATGATTATGAAAAGGTGTAGAAATCTAACTGCTATGCGATTTGGGTCAAAAGAAACGCGTCAGTTGGAAACTAGCATTATATGTCTGAAGATCTCAGCAAGTTGACACCAACTTCTGCAAAAAAAAGTGATTTCTTGCCACCGAATTGTAAAGTATGCCAATATGAGCATAAAGGTAATCTTAATAAATATTACAATACTTCTCAAAAAAGAGTGATACGTTTGGAATCGTTCCAAATTATCCACATAAATATGTATTTCTTGTAGCACCATAACTTATGATAAAATTTTAATCATTATTAATTATTTGATATATATTATATTCTAGCATGGCAAATACTAATTTTACTAACCTATTAGGCTGAGGTTAATATTCATTTAATTTTTAGGCAGTAAAAATGATTATCTTCTCCATCCTTTAATACCATAAGTGTGTCAATCCAAATCTCATCAGAACATTGCAACTACATAAAATATATTATATTATATTTTAGATATATAGGATTACACAAAATGTAATGAACCATATGCCAAATTATGTTTTATTAAACACAATACCTTTTGGGCAACATGCTATTTAACCATCTGATAACAAGTGCAAGTTTCCCAAAGGTTGCAACCATGTAACACAAAGGTCGGATTTGATTAAATATTCCGTAGACGATTTACAATCTTTTTCTAGAAAGGTCACGGTTGCTCTACTGCTCTACACACGACAATTTCACATATACCATGTTGAAAGTTGATGGGGGTCGACACTCTAGTTTCCTTTTACTGTTGCCTGAACTTGCAAAATAGTGACCTCCACCTACTAATTGTGGTCCGCGTATTCACAAAAGAGTACTAGCACCCACTGGCCAATGCCCTAGTTGACGCATGAGACGTACTTGTCCTGAAAAGAACATAATGTGACATCCACTATGACTTTATGCCCTAGTGGGTTCATAAAAGGAACAAAACAGAGCAAATTCAGCTGTTCATATAGTCCCATCCGCATACAAATTGTCATCCTAGTACGCACAAAATATGAACATGATATGCGTGAACTGATTGCTTATTGACCTTCGCCTACTTGGCTTCACCCTGTTACGCACATGCTAGCGTTAAATGCAATAAGAATTAATATGAACGAACTGGTCTAAGGCCGGACATACATTGACATCCAGGTACTAGTTGATGGGCAGACACCTGATAGAGACAAATTTGTTTCCAAATGTGTTTATTGTGACGTCCGCCATTCCTCGTCGCACTATTATGCACATAATTGAGTCAAACGGTAACATATATTGACATCTGGCAACTGCTTGTCATCATAGTAAGCACATAAAAAGAACCTACCGTACATGAACTAAATTGTATTGACCTCCGGCTACTGGTTGTCGCCCTGATAAACACATGCTAGTGAATGGTTAGTCCTTAAATGGACATAAATTGGCATTGTCATGCACCTACTGGCTGTCGTCCAAGTTAACACATATAACACATATAAGGATATAACATTAATGAAGTGAACAAGTAATGACCTCAACGTACTGGTGTTTTTTTCCTATTTAACAAATGATATCCATTTGCTATTGGTTTTGGCCCTGGTAGGCTCATGATGGCGACATACTAAGTATGAGCCAAAAACAGAGTGATACCAGCCTATTGACATCGCCTACTATTATCTACCTTGTCGGAACATAATAGGGACTTACTGGGCCATATCGGAACACATGGTGACCTCCGCCAACTGGTTGTAATCCTACCAGCTGCATGGTAGGGACAAACTAGACATACTGTAATCATATAGTGAACTGCGCCTACTGCTTGTCGCCATAGTAGGCGAAAGAAAACGACATACTAGTCCTGACTAAAATAAGTGACCTCCGCCTACTGGTTGTTGCACTAACTGGCACAAAATAGGAAAATACTTCGATTAAAGAAAACAAAAAGCTGAGACTTTCGCCAACCGGTTTTCATCTTCGTAGACTCAAAATAGTAACCGAATAGACATGATAGTGATCGCCCCTACTGTTTTTTCAATAGAACGCAAATAATAGGGACGGACTATTTCTAGACTATAAGGCAAATTATAGAAACATCATAGACGTTAAAAAGGTTCATTATGACCTGCTTGTAGTTCTTGCACTAATAAGCACCCAAAAGGGCTAAGCGGAACAAGAGTGACCTCCTGCTGCTTGTTATCGCTTTTCCATAGAAGGAATATCTAAGGGACATTATTGATTTGAACTAAACACACAGTGACATTTGCCAACTTTTTTTCCATAGGACGAACAAAACAGGGACATATTGGAGCTGAACTTAACATAAAGCGATCTCTGTCTATTGGCTGCCACACTTGCAGGCACAAAAGAGCAACATACACGCCCTGAACCGAACTGGACATAGTTACTTTTGCCTACATTTCGTTGCACTAGTAAGCACCAAAAACGATATACGAGCTGCACACATATTTCTGCATAAAACATTTCAACATAACTTTTTTGGTTTAGTATAGCATGGCACGTACTACTGTTACTGACCACAGATTTTCTGAGACCTAAACAATGCTTTTAGGCAGAGGTTAAATATTCATGTCATGTCTAGGAAGTTAAAAATCAGATATACCTTTATGTCCTGTTATAAAAAAATGCGTTTACACAACATTAAAACCATGGATTTACAACAACAAAACAATAAAACACAAAAAAGAAAGAAATGCGATAACATTAAATGTAAAATCTAGTATGCAAAACTATATTCTTTTTAAACACAAAACTTACTTTCGGAAAGCAGAAGATTTGACCATCTGGTAACATCATTTCATGTCTTTCAAAGGTTGCAACAATGTTACCAAAAGATCAGATTGGTTTATATATATTTTAGACATTATAAAAAATCATATAAACAATCAGCCTCAGCTGAACACAAAATGACCTCCATCTACTGGTTGATACCCCAGATGGCATATATCTTAAACCGCACCATACTATTTCTCGCCTGAGTAGGAACATAATAGCGACATTGTATCCCTGAATAGAAGACCAGAAGACCTCAGCCAACTAGTTGTCAAAAGTTTGGGAACATAAAAGGGACATTTCAGTCTTGAACAAAACATGTACGAGTGTTTACCTTAATCAACAGCGGTCTTCATCATGACCTGGCGCCCTATAAAAACATTCCCTGGGCCTGAAGAGAGTATATAATGACCCCATACTTCTGATTGTTGCCATAGTTTACTCATTTTAGGGAGTTACTAGACGTGAACTGGGCATAAAATTGCATCAAACTACTGGTTATCGCACTAACAGACACATAAGTGTGACGTACTTGACCTAAAGTGAATGCGCAGTGGCCTCTGCATGTCCTAGTGCCCTAGCGGGCATATATAAGGTCATCATTCAGACTCAAACATTAGCAGGCCATACTGCTTAATGCACAAGTATCTTTATCATTGGAACATACAGGGCCTGAGTAAACATAAATTGGCCTGTACGTACCAGTTGTCGCCCTCATGTGCGCATCTAGTGAATCAGCCTACTTGTTGTCAACCTGTTCGTCACGAAAAAGACATACCAGGCCTGATTTGATCACATAATTAATGACCGCCGCCTACTGGTTGTCGCCCAGGTAGGCATACAATAAAGACATATGACTCCTGAACTGAACAAAGAATGATATCCGCCTACTTGTTACCGCGCTAGAAGACCCGCGCTAGAAGACACAGTGTAGGGATATACTAGGCTTGAACTTAACAGAGTGTTGAAAATCAATATAGTTGGATCACACAGTGTCATCCTCGTTATGCCTGACGCCCTAGCATATGCATAAAAGATACTTACTAGTCCTGTACTGATTGTATAGTGACTGCCGGCATGACCTTGGACCCTAGCTTATACTAAGCCTAATCTGAACATATGGTGACCGCCGCCTACTGGTTGTCGCCCTAGTATACACATATAAGGTAAATACTATACCTGAACTGCATTGTTGGCACATATAAGAGACATAAATAACCTTGGAATAGGCTGAAAATATAGTAACCTCCGCCAGCTGATAGTCCACTGAGTAGGCACATGTTATGAACGGCTTGGGCCTGAGCTGAACCTTTGAAAACCACCGCCTGCTAGTTGTCGACCTTGTTCTTAAAGCACATAACAAGGACCATACTAGACGTGAGTTTAACACATATTAACCTCTACAAACTGAACGTCGATCTTTTAGGTACATACTAGGGACGTGACCTCATGTGAACTAAGCTATGTGTTCTTTACATTTGGCTTCGAAATTATATACCAATTGAATGGATTACATGGAACTTCAAATTATTTTCTTAGCCGCGTACCAAATAAGACGTTTTTAATTATCTAAACAGTCGAACCCCGTTGGCATGACATTTTCATTAACAGATGTAGAGCAAGATTAAGGATATACTCAAAAAAATGCTTGTAAATAATTTCAAAAGTATTTTTTCAAATACAGCCTTTAGGTAACATCGTTGCGACCTTCGGGAGACATTGAAAATTTTCACCAGAAGGTCATTTCTTCTTCTCGCTAATAGTCAATGCGGTTTAATAATAATAATATACGTTTTTTATGTACATGTGTTATTATCCCAGTTGTTATTTGATAAGTATATTTAAGTTGTTGTTTTTTAACCAACGTTCTGATTAAGTGGCTACACGCGTTTTTATTCGGACGGAAATTGATTTTTGCTTACTTAACTCCTAAACATCACACCTCAATAATTCTTTACTTAGTAGTTAAAAATAAGGCATCGTTTATTGTAACAAACAAATATGAATTACATGGTACTTCAAATTATTTTCTTAGCCGCGTACCAAATAAGACGTTTTTAATTATCTATACAGTCGAACCCCGTTGGCATGACATTTTCATTAAAAGATGTAGAGCAACATTAAGGATATACTAAAAATAATGCTTGTAAATAATTTCAAAAGTATTTTGGGTAGCATCGTTGCGACCTTTGGGACACATTGAAAATTTTCACCAGAAGGTCATTTTTTCTTCTCGCTAATAGTCAATGCGCGTTTAATAATAATAATATATTACTGCTAACGTTTTTTATGTAACATGTTTTATTATCCCAGTTGTTATTTGACATGACACATTTGATAATATGAAATAATTTGACTTTTTCTTCATTTTATTTAAGCAATGCAAATATAAACCAATCCATAGAAAAGCAATAAACAAGCAAACTTAATACTTATTAAGTTGGAATTCTTATGAAGAAAAGTGTTGTATGTGAACCCAATCTTAACAATTAATATAATGAATCATAGAATAGCATTTTGACGGTTAATGTTTTCTTAACATAAACTTATAAAATTGATTAAGGTAGTTTCAGTGGCATCGATAGTGGAGAGAGAATGTGCACAAAATAAAAAATGCGTACTGTCGAAACAGATTATCATTTTCTACTAGTGGTGTGTCCATATTATAGATATCTGAGATCTTCATGTTTACCAAGAAATTATTGGTCTTGGCCAACTTTACAACTTTACATGGATTTTGATATTTAATGAATAGTTATTAAGTAGGTACGCTAAATAAACTAGCAAAATGTATATATCTAGCATGTGACCAACGTTATAATTAAATTGTATATATGTACACGTTATTGTTTTCCACAAATGAACTAGAACAACAAGGTAAAGTGTTACCATTTAAAAAGATAATACATTAATATATAAATCAAAACCAGAATTAAAACCAACATTTAGACACTAAAAAGTATCATTCTACACACACAGTTAGCGATATGTCAAACACGAAATCCTCGTGCACGTTCTTTTCAAATCGATATTTATGTCAAATTTGTTCTTATATTCAACAATATTCAAGCCATATAATTTCGTCAGGCATGTTATTTACAAACATAAATTATTATTGTGTAAATGGGGAAGTTATGGATAAATAAGATTATTCTAGTTCGCTTTTTAAATATTTAACAACATAGTTTTTTCATTATTAATAGGTACATTTGTGTATGTATAGAAATGACTTGTTCACCGTCTTTAAATTATATTATGAATAATAGCAATACCATTTTTATGTTTATGATAATAAAACTGAAACTTGACTTTGACATACTTTTGACGTCTGTATTCGTGCCAATTAAAGTGAAAGCATGTTTGCTCAAACTGTTAAACCATTTGAATCTGATAATGATTATAATACCAATCAAGCGAATTTAAAATTTTAAAAGTATATATACAGTGCTTAGCAAAGCAAACAAATCAAGGTGTGAAAATTGACATCGAGTAAAACAAACAAAACAAAAGGCTAAATCTTTACTAAAGACCGCAATATTACATCGCTCGTTGAGAAATATTTAACCTCAAAATACCAAGCTAATCGATCGAATTTTATATGAACATATTGAAAAAACAAAAAGTTTAAATCTTGTTCGAGCCAACGAGGATATCGAACCTTGCGATACCGAAACACCGAGTTTCGACTGTAATCGAATATTAATTCATTGGCATCAGTGGCCGATCTGCCGACATGAAAACCTATCATATTTATCATTTTGTCACTTCCGATTGCACTTAAGTTTGGGTCGCAATTTTTACACCTTATTTAATATATTGCTTAACGCTATGCCTCTATAATTTTTATATTTACCCGCTTCACCACGTGTTCAGTTATATATTGGTGTTATTATTACCCTCTCTCAATGAATCCGGGTATTCTGCGTTATTTAACATTATGTTTTACAATTAGAGCAAATTTGGCGGAACTCATTGCAAATGAATTCTTAAAAAAAAGCCATTAGCATATTGTTGCCGGGGCTTTTTC
Organism: Mya arenaria; assembly: GCF_026914265.1. NCBI lineage: Eukaryota > Metazoa > Mollusca > Bivalvia > Myida > Myidae > Mya > Mya arenaria. The sequence goes on from NC_069131.1 coordinate 32,194,276, forward strand.
GCTATAGAAGATATATAATTTTTAAGTTCTGATTCCGATGTTATCCCATCTAGCGACTCATATGCCTTAAAAGGCACATTGAATACTTTTTCATTATTCGCAGCACCAAAAGGTTTTTAAAATGCTTATACAACTCATCTATAGATAAGCCTTCTGAGCTGGGTATACTGTTCTTGTACTGAGTTTTCATTTTTTCCCAAACTGTTTTGTTGTTTTATTGCCATGTTAGCAATTCTACACCCTCATTCTATGTTATAATAGTTTATATTATTATTACAATCATTTACCGTATTTCTATCTTTATTCATTGTGTCTTAGCACAATTTGCAATATTTCAGTAAATAAATTAAATGAGTGAATATGTTTGTATTATAAATATTGTCACACAACGCGGTTAATCGTTACTGTGCGACTGTAGTAAATTTAAGAATGGATTACGTTCTCCCACGCAATGTGTTTACTGCGGATATCCAATTGATCAAGTAATCGAACTCCTGTTTGTAAACAAATACCTTATAAACATATTGTTATTACAGAATGGTCATAGAATTGCGTGGAAGGAAGTATTTTAAAGTTGCTCAAAAGAGAGAAATATCGATAGTTAATGATAAAATAATCTACCGGTTTATTTCCTTTAGTAGTATGGCAAGTAAATTCGCTTATTTTACTATCCTTACTAGTATTTTTTTCCGTGGTTGTCTAAAAATTTATCTTTACTTATTATGTTTGGAACATTACTCAACATGTGTTCGAACTGCTCGTTGTCTATATTATTATAAAAAAAATAATGATACATCATAAATCTGACATTTGTGTTTGTATATAAATTACATGTTCACCGTCTTTAAATTGTATTATGTATAATAGCAATGACATTTTTATGTTTATGCTAATAAAACTAAAACTTGACTCTGACATACTTTGAACGTCTGTATTCGTGCCAGCTAGAGACCGAAATGAAAGTAAAAGCATGTTTTCTCAAACTGTTAAACCATTTGAATCTGATAATGATTATAATACCAATCAAGCAAATATAATCGATCAGCTTAGCAAAGCAAATAAATCAAGGTGTGAAAACTGACATCGAGTAATACAAACAAATCAAAATGTTAAATGTTTACTAGAGACCGCAAAATGACATTGAGCGTTGAGAAATATTTAACCTCAAAATACCAACTAACCGATCGAATTTTATATGAACATATTGAACAAACAAAAGCTTTAAATCTTGTTCGAGCCAACGAGGATATCGAACCTTGCAATACCGAGACACCGAGTTTCGACGTATTCGAATATTTTTTATTTATTGGCATCAGTGGCCGATCTGCCGACATGAAAACCTATCATATTCATCATTTTGTCACTTCCGATTGCACTTAAGTTTGGGTCGCAATTTTTACACCTTATCTAATATATTGCTTAACGCTATGCCTCTATAATTTTTATATTCACTCGTGTCACCACGCGTTCAGTTATATATTGGTGTTATTATTACCCTCTCTCAATGAATCCGGGTATTCTGCGTTATTTAACATTATTTTTTACAATTTGAGCAAATTTAGCGGAACTCATTGCAAATGAATTCTTTAAAAAAGCCATTAAAATATTGTTGCCGGGGCTTTTTCGCTATAGAAGATATATCATTCTTAAGTTCTGATTCCGATATTATCCCATCTAGCGACTGATATGCCTTAAAAGGCACATTGAATTCTTTTTCATTATTCGCAGCACCAAAAGGTTTTTAAAATGCTTATACAACTCATCTATAGATAAGCCTTCTGAGCTGGGTATACTTTTTTGTACTGAGTTTTCAATTTTGTCCAAACTGTTTTGTTGTTTTATTGCCATGTTAGCAATTATACACCCTCATTGTGTTTTTGCACAATTTGCAGTATTTCAGTAAATGAATTAACTGAATCATCAATGCTTGTATTATAAATATTGTCACACAACGCGGTTAATCGTTACTGTGCGACTGTAGTAAATTTAAGAATGGATTACGTTCTCCCACGCAATGTGTATACTGCGGATATCCAATTGATCAAGTAATTGAATTCCTGTTTGTAAACAAATACCTTAAAAACATATTGTTATTGCCGAGTGGTCATAGAATTGTGTGGAAGGAAGTATTTCAATTTGCTCAAAAGAGAGAAATATCGATAGTTAATGATAAAATAATCTACCGGTTTTTTTCCGTTAGTATTATGGCAAGTAAAGTCGCTTATTTTACTATCCTTACTAATAACTTTTTCCGTGGTTGTCTAAACATTTATCTTTACTTATTATGTTAGGAACATTTGTCAACATGTGTTCGAATTGCTCGTTGTCTATATTATTATGAAAACTTAAGAAGCCAATTTCATCCGCCATGCGGCCGTTTAAATCGCAATTTAATGCAAGTATTTAATCAGTGCTATATATTTTGATTTCCTGTTTAGTTTTACCATTTGTATGCCTTTCAGTGATCGTAATATTATCTTATACCCTATCCTTAAAAGAAATGGAGATGCATTCACTATAACGATCTTTTCTTGTATTTTTAGTACCAAATAAATACTCAATGGGAACATTTCCGATGTCCAAATTTATAGTGTGGTTTACATGAACTTCGAATTATTATTTTTTAGCCGTGTACCAAATAAGACGTTTTTAATTATATATACAGTCGAACACCGTTGGCATGACATTTTCATTAACAGATGTAGAACAACATTAAGGATATACTCAAAAAATGCTTTTAATAATTTAAACCTTTGGGTAACATCGTTGCGACCTTTGGGAGACATTGAAAATTTTCACCAGAAGGTCATTTCTTCTTCTCGCTAATAGTCAATGCGCGTTTAATAATAATAATAATAATATATTACTGCTAACGTTTTTTATGTAACATGTTTTATTATCCCAGTTGTTATTTGATAAGTATATTTGAGTTGGGTTTTTTTAACCAACGTTCTGATTAAGTGGCTACACGCGTTTTTATTCGGACGGAAATTGATTTTTACTTTTTTAATTTCCTAGACATCACACCTTATTAATTCTTTGCTTAAGAATGTCTTAAATAAGGCATCGTTTATGGTAACAAACAAATATGAATTACATGGTACTTCAAGTTAAATATCTTTGACGCGTACCAATTAAGACGTTTTCAATTATCTATACAATCGAAACCCGTTGGCTCGATATATCAGGGACTGGCCATAATACTTCGAGCCTCGCGAATATTGAGCTAAGCGGTTTTGCGTATTGTATTTGTATATTTATACGTTAAAGAAAGACTCGTTAACCTTGTTTGTTGTTTGCTACGTTATCTCCTCAAGAGTAATTATTACCGTGGGCATATCGTACAGTTCACAATATGACAAATTTGATTCTTTTTGAAATGTATTTACTCAATAAAATTATATAAACCCATCCATAGAAAACATAAACAACTAAACTTGATGCTAAATTAGTAGGAATACGTGCGAATAGCTTGGTTTGAACCGAGTCCTCTCAAGATTGCCCACCATTTGACAGTTGTATTAATTCTTCCATTTGGAGAAACCTTCAGCGCAAATTTTTTATCTGAAGACACCTGATCAAAACACAATCAGAGTTATACCTGTACTGACATTACCATTAAAACGCACATTAGATGAGTTTGGACATACATACATGTAACATAATGCAAATGTTACGAAAGTTGAATTGGAGATGTTAATCCAACGTGTTTATGATCAATGCGTACTTTGTTGGTTTCAAGATGTTAATAATAGTAAAAAGCTAGAAACGTATGTACTTATGAAAATAAGTGTTGTAACCCCAAACCTTAACTATATTCATATAATCAAACATAGAATAGCATTTTCACGATTCAGTTGTGTTCTTAACATAAACTTGATTAAGGTAGTAAGAGAGGCATCGATAGAGCAGTAAGACTGTGTACAACGTAAAATATATATGTACTGTCGAAACAGAATATCATGTTCTACTATTGTGTCCATATAATAGATATCTGAGATCTTGTTTACCAATATATTATTGTTCTTGACCAACATTACAGTTTTACATGAATTTAAATATTCAATGAATTGTTATCAAGTATGTACGCTAAATTAACTTGCAAACTGTGTATATCTTGCATGTGACCAACGTAATATTAGTAATTAAGATGTAAATCTGTACACGTTATTGTTATCTACAAATTAACTAGAACAACAACTTTTACACTTTAAAAAGATAATCCATCAATATATAAATAAAAACCAGAATTCAAACCAACATTAAAAAGTCTCATTCTATTAAACTAATATAGTGGGCGATTTGTTAATCATCGTGCACGTTTTCATCAATGAGATATTTATGTCAAATTTGTTCTTATACATGTATTCAACACTATTCAAACCCTTTTCGCTTTTCGGGGCTTTTTCTGTATAGAAGATATATAATTCTTAAGTTCTGATTCCGATATTATCCCGAAATTAAGAGGGTTTTTTTAAAAAAAATTGCTTATCCAGAACGCATAGTAACATACTCGCGAGCGTCCTTAGAATCGTAAAAATATTTTATGCGCGAATTTTAATTGCTTAAATCAAAATTTTAGCATTTTTGTATGAACACTATACCCATTCAATTCTAACATATCCAGTTCTTCGCATTTACACCTGATCTCCAATTTTCCAAAAGTTTTTCTTAGCGGTGGTATGTGGTGGACATTTAAAGAAAATAACATGGTTTTTAATGATACTGCTGATGATCTTACAAGTATCATGATTATAAACTTAGTTTTCAAAAATGAGTAATTATAGAAATATCGAAGACTAAACCAATATATTTTTTTTGGCGGCCTAATTATTTTTTTTATTTCCAAGCAATTGTTAATGCGTTTTTTTTTAAAACAATGATAAATCAAGGTTTTTTATTCATATAGTTACATAGCGGCCTTAAATTGTTATATATTCAGAAATTTTTTATTTACCTTTATTCTAAAACAATTTTAAATTAACTGTTTTATGCACAAATTATCATTCTGAAGCGTTTTTCAACTTTTTTTTTTCCAAAAAGTCGATCGAGCACTTCAGCGACCTAGCGGCATAGCGGCGTGGAATTAGCGGCCTAGTAGCCTAGCGGCCTAAATTGAATCCTATTTCAAAGCATGTATACATGCATTTTCTTCTAAAAAAATGATATTTTAACTGTTTTTATGCACGAATTAACACATTGAAGCGATTATCAACAGTTTTTTTTTCCAAAAACGTCGATAAAGCAGTCAGCTAATTCAAAGCATTAAACATGCCTGTTCATCTAAAACAATGATGTATTTACTGTTTTTATGCACAAATTATCATTCTGAAGCGTTTTTCATTTTTTTCAAAAATAGTCGATCGAGCACTTCAGCGGGCTAGCGGCCTAGCGGCCTAGCGGCCTAGCGGCGTGAAGTTAGCGGTTTCCTATTTCAAAGCATGTATACATGCATTTTCTTCTAAAACAATGACATATTAACTGTTTGAATGCACAAATTAACACTTTGAAGCAATTAGCGATAATCAACATTTTTTTTCCCAAAAAAGTCGATTGAGCAGTCAGCTATTTCAAAGCATTAAACATGCCGGATCTTCTTAATCAATGATATATTTACTGTTAATGCGCACAAATTATCACTCTGAAGCGTTTTTCAACTTTTTTCAAAAAAGTCGTTGGAGCACTTCAGCGGCCTAGCAGCATGAAGTTAGCGGCCTGGCGGCCTAGCGGCCTAGCGGCCTAGCGGCCTAGCGGCCTTGCGGCCTAAAATGGTTTCCTATTTCAAACCATGTATACATGCATTTTCTTCTAAAACAATGACATATTAACTGTTTGAGTGCACAAATTAATACTTTGAAGCTATTAGCGATAATCAACATATTTTTTTCCTAAAAAGTCGATTAAGCAGTCAGCTATTTCAAAGCATTAAACATGCCTGATCTTCTTAATCAATGATATATTTACTGTTTATATGCACAAATGATCACTCTGAAGCGTTTTTCAACATTTTTTTGAAAAAAGTCGATCGAGCACTTCAGCGGCATAACGGCCTAGCGGCGTGAAGTTAGCGGCCTGGCGGCGGCGTAGCGGCATAGCGGCCTAAAAAGGTTTCCTATTTCAAACCATGTATACATGCATTTTCTTCTAAAACAATGACATATTAACTGTTTTTATGCACAAATTAACACTTTGAAGCTATTAGCGATTATCAACAGTCTTTTTTTAAGAGCGTCGATTAAGCAGTCAGCTATTTCAAAGCATTAAACGTGCCTGATCTTCTTAAACAATGATATATTTACTGTTTTATGCACAAATTATCACTCTGAAGCGTTTTGTTTATTTTATTTTCAAAAAAGTCGATCGAGCACTTCAGCGGCCTAGCGGCGTGAAGTTAGCGGCCTGGCGGCCTGGCGGCCTGTCGACCTAAAATGCTATCCTATTTCAAAGCATGTATACATGCATTGTTTTCTAAAACAATGATATATTAACTGTTTTAAGCACACACTATCACTCTGAGGCGATTATCAACCTTTTTTTCAGAAAGTCGAACAAGCAGTCAGCTTTTCAAAGCATGTGAACATGCCACTCCTTCTCAAAAATATGTTGATAATCGCCTCAGAGTGATAGTCTGTGCATAAAACAGTTAACATATCATTTTTTAGAAGAAAATGCATGTATACATGCTTTGAAATAGGATAGCATTTTAGGCCGCTAGGCCGCTAGGCCGCTGAAGTGCTTGATCGACTTTTTTTAAAAAGTTGAAATACGGTTCAGAGTGATAATTTGTGCATAATAACATGCATGTTTAATGCTTTAAAATAGCTGACTGCTTTATCGACGCTTTTGAAAAAAAACTGTTGATAATCGCTAATAGCTTCAAAGTGTTAATTTGTGCATAAAAACAGTTAATATGTCATTGTTTTAGAAGAAAATGCATGTATACATGGTTTGAAATAGGAATCCATTTTAGGCCGCTAGGCCGCTAGGCCGCCAGGCCGCTAACTTCACACCGCTAGGCCGCGAGGCCGCTGAAGTGCTCGATCAACTTTTTGGAAAAAAAATTAAACAACGTTTTAGAGTGATAATTTGTGCATAAAAACAGTAAATACATCATTGTTTTAGAAGATCAGCCATGTTTAATGCTTTGAAATAGCTGACTGCTCAATCGACTGTTTTGAAAATAAGTATGTTGATTATCGCTAATAACTTCAAAGTGTTAACTTGTGCATTCAAACAGTTAATATGTCATTGTTTTAGAAGAAAATGCATGTATACATGGTTTGAAATAAGATACCATTTTAGGCCACTAGGCCGCTAAGCCGCCAGGCCGCTAGGCCGCCAGGCCGCTAACTTCACGCCGCTAGGCCGCTAGGCCGCTAGGCCGCTGAGGTGCTCTATCGACCTTTTTGAAAAAAAGTTGAAAAACGCTTCAGAGTGATAATTTTTGCATAAAACAGTTAATTTAAAATTGTTTTAGAATAAATGGTAAAGAAAAATATTCTGCATAGATAAAAATTTAAGACCGCTATTTAACTATATGAATAAAAAACCTTGATTTATCATTGTTTTAAAAAAAAACGCATTAACAATTGCTTGGAAATAGAAAAAATAATTATGCCGCCAGGCCACTAGGCCGCTAGGCCGCCAACTTCACGCCGCTAGGCCGCCAGGCCGCTAACTTCACGCCGCTAGGCCGCTAACTTCACGCCGCTAGGCCGCTAACTTCACGTACATCTGTTTTTCTTTAATTTATGATTTTTTTGATGTGAATGTTTTTTCTGAAAACAAATATCAGGTAAATTTAATATGCAAATCAATATGATTTAAATTATATACAAATATTAAAACAATAGAGTTTAATAACAGCCATGGCGAAAGAAGAACAAGATTATGACGAACATATTATAACAAAAGTACCTTTAAAGTACATGCACAATAAAGATTTAATGAATACAGACTGTATAAGATTCAATTTGCATCAATAGTACTTTGGTGCCGATGTAAAGTTTTGAAAAAAAATAAAACGAGGCAGTCAAACGTTTTGAAAGTTTGTGTGATTTTCTGTCTTAGAGCTAGATGTTTTGGCTGTTGGAACAGTTATGAACAGAAGAGATTTTTGTGACTTAAGCATAACGGGTCATCGTCACATTACACAAATATAAAACAAAAATATATAAAAAAAAAACGCACGCATGCACGTACGCACGCACACAAGAACAAGCACGCACGCGCGCTCGCACACATACACACACACTCACGCACGAACGCACACACGCACAAACGCGCGCACACCCCGCGCCACACAACACAAGCAATCAAAACTTATATATTTACATTAGACATCGTTTTGAATGATTTTTGTATCAACAACTGATTTTTTAGAAATTTCTCAAAAATGGAAAGAAAATGAAAAACATCAACCACGTTGCACACAAATCAGTGTGCAGGATGGTTGCTATGAAAGTTAGAATGTTCGAAATATATCATTTAACACATGAACCTTGAATATTACAGAAATACATAAAATGAAATAAGAAAACAGAAGCAATATTTCCGTAAATAAAGGCACCTGATACATATAGATTGGAGATACACCGTTTGTGATAAAACAGCAACAGATAAACATGTAAAAATTAAAAATAAGACTGATTTAATGTTGTTCGTTTTAATCATATGCATTGCAGTGCGTTTTTAATTAATAATTTGAATTATACTTCTAAACGTTTCCGGTCAGAAAACAATAAGATTCATTTTTTATTAACGAAAACATCAAAACACTCTTGAAAAACTGCAAACCTTCCATTATAAACGCCTAAACCAAGCTGACTTAAAATACCCATCACAAGACGGTAGGCGGAGTCGAACTAACAAGACCGACCAATCAACGATCCGAATCCGCTACAGAGATAAGCACCCTGTATCGAAAAATGTACTGGACGCGTGGCCTCTGTAAACACCCACGGGGATTAATGGTCTTATCTGATAAACAAATACACAACCACATACTACAAATGCATGTGCGTATACGTTTGGAGAGGAATTATAAGCAAGTTATTAGTATGATTTTTTTTTCAATTGCTAAAGTGAATTTGATGTTATATTTTAGATACTTAGGGCATATGGTATTTTTATAAATATAGACATAATTTAAAATAAAATCCTTAAACGATATTAAAGTCATTTCTGCACACGTTTTTGTTTTTGATTCTGAAAATTGATATGGTTTCCGTTAATGTAGGTCTTATACATTTGATTTAATCATAAAACATTACCAATGAGGCATTCATTTAATGAACGCTACAAAACAAGTATGTGTTATTTAATATCATTGTAATGTCTCAAGACCTATTTCAAACCTTCTTTTAGTGACAAATGATCCCCGGCCCGAAACTCGTGTGAATAACTTCTGGGTATTGATCTTTCTTTCAATTGTCCTGTGTTCCTTTGTTACATAACATTTATTCAGCATTAAATAGTGTAAAAATAAGCACCAGTAGCAATATATGTTGAACTAGAACGGCACCCTCTGTATGTTACTTGACCTGTACGAATTGTAAAATATGTTCTATAACTGTATCAATTTAAAACAGACAATTGCATTTTATACAGTACATTGCAAAGCCTTCGATACGATGCGGAAAATAACGCAAATTCAAACAATTGGTGTTCTAATGTACGCACTGTATTACAAAATGCAGGATTCAATGAAGTATGGTTATATCCGGAGTCGATTAATATTGATTATTTTATTCCTTTTTTAGAAGAAGATTAATCGACTCATTTATTGGACAGTGGAAAAATGATATAAACTCATTAAGTTCAATAGTGTTAAATGCTGAAAGAGGCTGATATGTTAATATTGAAAGAAATCAACGTAAATGTGTTCATAATGATATCGAAGATGAATATCACTTCGTTTTGATTTGTCCGAAATATAATGACAATAGGAAAAAATACATAACTAAATTTTACTATGCAAGACCAAGCATGTTTGAATTCATTCAATTACTAAACTCGGAAAATGCTGCACGTCTATACGAAAACTAGCTTTGTATTGCAAACATACTTTTAAGCTACGATATACTGCTTTGAATGATAATGCTTTACTTTTAACATGTTGAAATCATTGATAGTTTATATTTGTATATATATCTAATACAATCTCGCATTTATCAACTATTGCCATGTTATGTGTTATGTTATTGTAACAACGATAAACTGTAAATGTTAAAGATAACCATAAATGTTCTGTTATGTTCAATGATATATAACGTTCAAAGACAAAATGCAAAAACATATGAAACAAATCATCGTGATATCATTTCAACCATCATGCACACTGAATTGTGTGTAAATTGGTTGATATATTCTTTTACTCTTTTATTCTTTCGATTTCTGAGTAATTTCTAAAAATTCTTTCAATGATAAAAAAAATCATTTAAAACGTGTTATACATGAAACTATATATAGTTTGATTGTTTATGTGTGTTTTCTATATTCTTGTTTTCTATTCATATAAAATGACGATGAGCTTTTTATGTTTACGTCAAAAATAAACTTTCTGTTCTGATTTTTTCTATCAATAGAGAAATATACTATACATCATAGTATCAAATTCTTAACTTAATAATGTTCTCGATCGTTACAAAGATGCATACTATAAATATTTACTATTAACTTGGCATAGTTTTTTCCGCTGTCTGAGGAAAAGGGTAATACATTTTGTTTTGTTGGCCAAAAGCAAACATATGGTTTACAGAAATGATTTCGTAGATTATGATGTTTTTGACATACAAAATGATATTCATCTCGATTGCATTCATGTTACAATAGCTACATATTCTATATTTTCTTGGAAAGAGATGATGCCTTCCTGTTTCGATTAAAAGGTCATGTGAGGAAATGTTGTAACGACCGTTCTATATTTATTCATGTGCATACTGTCTAGATATTTTCATGCTTGAGTTCATTTTTACACCAGCGATATGTTTCTAGTCTGTTCGATTCATTAATATCTGCATTCCATATATGTCAATTATTCTTTGTCTTATTAGTTATTATTTCGATCACAATCATAATTGAATGTAAAATATCAATAAATCGTAGACTTGCCTTTTTGAAATTGATTTTAAATATTTTTATTAAGACTGCTCCACATCAGTCTTTTAAGAAATATTTGAGAATTAAAGTTCGAAAATTACCAATGAGAGTTATTTCTCTATAGTTCTTTGGCTCGTCTTCATTGCCCCCTTTAAATGCAGGTATTAATAATCCCCCCTAAAAGGATCTTGGATATTCTCCTGTGGTAAAGATACGATTTAATAGTTTCAATAGAAACGGTGATATATCTGTGAATATGGTTTTATAGATTTCAGCATTACAGCTTCATTAATCTGCCAATATTACCATTTTATCAAGATTCTCATCGCAAATGTTTATCTTAATTTTGAGTTGTAAGTATAATCAGAAGTACTATATAGTGTTTTGTAATGATCATATAACTCGGACGCATTTTGATTCTCAGATTTTGGTTGACTTTTTATATTCGTTTTTATTTTATTTCTAAATATCGTTAGGGTTTGATTTGCTCAGGCTCTCACGGCTTTTTGGGTAGCGATTTTCTAGAAGTTGTTTCTTTTTTTGGCAGACCGACACAAAGACGAATATTGAATTATATGTATGAACGAAATCGTTGAACCATCAATTTTTAAATACAATCTAATTTTCTACAAATCAAGACAATTGGTTATATTTGAATGACGAATTACTTTTAAGTTCATCAATTCTGGATGGATTCCATTTAATTTTATTATCATTATTGATATTATTACACTTACTATTATTTTTGGCATTATTTTTTCCTACCTGCTTATTACAAGCGAAAACAATTTATGATTGATTCGAAAATTCGTTTGGATCTTGTATTTGAAAGTCTGAAACAGAAAATATATTTTGAAGCTGAAGTATTTAATAATCCAATACGCCTGATTGATTCTTTTAAAAAATGTATATTCGCCCATACCTGATCGGTGTGCAGTCGACTTTTAACAAAAAATATCAAATTTGGATTGACATAACTCGATGAAGCGTTTAACTTGTGTAACTAGCACATAATCTTTTGAATCACGTGGTGAAATGTAAGCACAATCAGACAGCTGATTACCCGTCGAATGTTAGGTAATCTATGATTTAGAGCTACTGCCATAAAGATCCGCTGTAACCAAACATTTAAAAAGTTGGTAATCCTTTTCAAAACCGAAAACAATCAAATTGATCATATCGTAATAGTTCACAGTCACTTTATCGGTTTTTCTCAGCAATTTCAAAATATTTGCTAAATGATTTGTGATGATAATATTCATTTCACGCGTTTCGTTAGTATAGCGTTAAATATTTGTCTTGGCGAAATGATAGTATTTGAATACAGTAGTGGTCAGTCTTGCACGAGGATTTCGTGCTATATTGGTATATTAGCATGAAGAGTCATTCTACCAGTCGACTTCACTCAGTTCACTTCGTAACCTAAATTTTCACTTCAATATTTTTAGTGATTTTGTTTCACTGTTTTATATCCATATTTGAAACAAGACAAATGAATGAGGTTCGACATTCATACGTTGTGGATCGACACTTGGCAAACAAACACAGGTTTCCAGAGTTAACCGTCTTTGGTTTTTGCCTGGCCGGTCGGTTGCACTGCATAGGACTTCGCCAGTGAATTTCATTGTGTTGTGCTCTACATAAATACATGTGCTCGTTTTATACTTACTCAACCTGGCTTCACGTCATCATCTAATAAACAACTCGTCTGGTATTGCACCTTTGTGTTGTTGTTTTAGGGTAAAAACTAAGTATAACAAAGACATTGGTATGCCACCGCTTATTTCAATTTAAATGCTTAAATAAAAAATATAAGTATGTTTAGAAGTCAATGTGTCTGTTGAAAAAATGATATCAAACTTATTAATAATGTCTAAAAGGCTGTTATATTACTTTTGTTATTGAAAGACTATTGATATTCCGTGATATAAACCTTAATTATGACTTCTCTTGACTATGCACTATTGCCAAGGCGCTTGTTTAGCTTATTTTATCTCCGATCTAGGTGGCGAGCTGTGAAGCTATAGAAATGCACCAATACATCTTGTCTTTTAGTTTATGTTGCTTTCAAATGGTGATTGTATCATAATGCCTTTAAATAAGGAAAATAATTATGTAGATAGTCCGTTTATACAATTTAACCGGAATGCGTCACAATTTGGATAGAACAATGGTGACCATTCAATCAAAATGGATTTAAATACATGTCATATAACTATTTAAAAATAATTATTATTTCCAGGTGGTTTAATTAATAAATACATTGGCTAAGCACATTGTTTAAATGTGTTAGTAAGACAATGCCAATTTCTAATAGCAAAGCGTCTACTCTAAATGGCTCTGAACACGATACACGATTACACAGAAAATGGCCCCTACTGTGACACCAGTGCGATTAACGCATGAACCACAGGATGGGTTAATAATGATAAACATTTTTAAACTAGTCCTTAAGCACATTAAAAATGACAAAGTTTGCGCACTGAAATGATTCTCAAATTCACAAAATGTGGTCTACAATACAATGTTTACGTTTTCTAAAATAAAGACGGGAACCAAGGTTAGCAGAGCGTATTAATAAGACGTCAAAATTACGCGGTGTACTTAAGTTATAATATAATATAACGTACTTTTCTTTATATTTCATCATAACAGTGGCCATCAATATTAAGTGTTAGAGGCTTTTATACATGTTAGCATATGCACAAACCCTAAAATCTCTGACTGGTAAATACCAGCTAACGTTTTACGGGCGTCAACATCACCTCTATCTAGTAGTTTAAGCTCCCAACAAAATTCCCCACACTTGTATAGAAACATCTGCGGTACAAGACCATTTATGTATTTTTATTCAAAAAGTAAATCTACCTAAAGCGCCTTCATTGGTTGGTATCAGGTTTGAGCACTAGATTTTCGCTACGTGCCTTTGTCCGGTCTTCGGGTGCCACATCGCGTCTTTATAATAGCATGAAACCCATCCAGTGTCAACAAACTGGCTTATAATAGAAAAATACGTGGTTCTCTAAGCTGGCCCTTGTTTGCTGATATAAGATGGTAGTTCAAGTTGTCCCCTTCGTACCAGTATCCGGTCTTAATAAGTCAAACCACATCGTTCTAGTATTTTGAACCATATTATTCATAACATATACTTTTAAATTATATTAATAACGAATGTTAAGTAATTCACCATTCATCAGCCTTCATGGAATATTTCCTAATTTGCTGTTACGGTAATATTATTTATTAATACCTTGGATATTTGTTATATTTCGACGTAACCCGCATAGTTATTTGTTTTAAGCTGCGTTATTTATTGTTTTCATTTTTTATCCGTTATCCTTGGTTGGTTAAAATAGAGCCTATATAAAGTTCATGTCAATCACACATGGAGTGAACCTCAGTTACAGTGATTTATAAATTGACTGCATTTTTAAAAGTTTCTGTAGATGCTCACAGTCATGCGATACACATTAGTCATTACTGATATCGCAGAATGAATTTGAATTTAGCAACTAAGCACTCAGTCGATGGAAAGAAGATATTAATTATAACTGTTTTTTAAGTATAGTCGACTCAGGTTATTGCAGATGTACGTGTATTAGGTATTAAGTATGAGTAACTACGTTTATTGTCTTCGAATGAACATTTACATGTTAAAATATTATTTTGGGATACAATATTTGATCTTGAGGATTTGGGGAAAACTAGTTAGATATGCCGCTTGTAAACCATACACCATCTGTTTAAAATGTTTGTTTTTGGTGAGGAGGTTTAACCCTGAACTGATTTTGGTTTATCAGTACATGATAACACATTTCGACGTATTTTATGATTTTTGCCGTCCATTTGAACAATAGATTATATTTGCTTAACAGAGTTCCGCTTTTATGTCGGAATAATTGATTACAAGACGTTTGTTCGGGTTATGTTTTATATAAAGTGTTTCGTCTGAAATTTTTATCTAGTAGTAACCCAGAGCATTTTTATCTAGACATGAAGAAAACGTCTTGTTGTTATGGAAAACATGTACCTTACTTTAATATATGAACTCATAGTGGATTCGTCATTTTGATGTTATTCTAAAATGTAATCAATGCATCAATATATATGTTAATCAATACAAATAAAACATTAAAACAATTCTATATCATTATCTGAAATTCACTATCAACTAATGATAGATGACTTCTCTTAAATTTTAAATGTTGGTCAGTTATAAATAGGCAGGGAACTTGAAGCAGTAAACGACATGTTATATATAAACCTATTTGTACCAGCATCTAAGGATTGAGGAGATATGGCGAAGTTACTGTTTACACTGCATATATAAATAGCAGATATTTGTTTATCTACTTTGCAGAACACGTGTATCCCCTTGAGAACGAAGCATTCTTAATAAGCTTAAAACAACCTTATCTATTAGAACGGAGTGATGGTTTTATGCGTAAGATATTAATTGTTAAACCTTTGATGGATGAGAATAAATGCAACCCAAATTTCTAATTACATGACCAAAACAAATCCGATAATCCATTCAAATTATCGCCGGAAAAATATCATACGCCAAGAAATGGATTTTGTTGATCACTGAATATATATGTAATGTTATCACATAATTGCTTTATAAATCAATATACTTTTGTGTCTTGGCCATAATTAGATAGTTTGTAAATGGTCAAAGGCAAACATGCCGATTCGCCAATAAACTCTTGAAACTCTTAATCACGAAACTCATAAACATCAATTAAAATTATAGAATTTTTGCTATAATCCCTTTAAACATTGATTTTGTTTTTGAACGACATTTATCAAATTGATATTTCATATTCAGGAAAATTTATAAACTCTTTAGTTGACCAAGGGTTCATTCTGGGACACCTCATGTTTTATATATATAAATATATATACATCATAGGCATTCCCTTTGAAATACAAAATCTGATTGTCTTGTATATGGATTGTGTCTTACCTTATCAAAATAATTAACGTAAATGCACAAAAAATAAATGTACGTAGATACTATTCTTGCACAGCATATCAGAGTGGTGCGTATCGGAAATAAAAGCTATCACGTGTGAAGAAAATAATAGACTTTAACTAACAGGTTCAAACAAGTATATTGCTTAGCAGCACATATTTAACGTTTTTTACAACCTTTTTTATTTTTTGTACAGAAATGAGCAGAATTTTTCGTAGTACTAAATATCTGCAAACCAGCGATAAAAGACTGCTGATAAAAGACCGCAGATTTTCATAGTTCCGTTCTTAAATTTATATTTAAGCTAAAAGTGTTACTAACTGTTTACAACAAATGCATAAAACATCATATTTCGAACTTAAATAAAAAAATATCTGGGACCAATTTCTGTCTGAATTCTTATATGCCTTGTTTACACGCATTTTCACATAATTTGGCTCGTTCTAAAACAGTCGTCACAACGTTCAATCTGTGAAATAACAGCTTTAAAACGCGAATAAAAATTGTTTGAAAAAATAAAACGGATTCAATATATAAACGATTGGTAGTATCAAACAGCTGCATTTGAATATTAATCCTTACTTAATCGTCACACTAGCTATTTTTGAGAAATCATAACTATATCTTATACTGCAGCAATAGGACATCGTCTCTAAACGAAGAAGATATCGCTCATTTTAGGCATACAAAACAATAGAAGAAACACATGCTTGTAGAATCAACGTTTAGAACTTTTACGAATAGATAAACATCAATCTAAAAACATGTAAGAATTGCTTTACAACATCAGATGCAAATAAAAAATTGGATTTTTTGTGTAAATTCTGTTAGATACATATTAACAGATAACCTTTAATTGTATTTACGATATTATAGTTGTTTTAATTGATCAATATACTGTCTTAAATACATTGTATGTGTTCCTTAATTTACTGTAAATAGTTTATAAACATTTTATGTGATAACATGATGGTATCGATGGATCGATACAGAATGGTGTAATCTGTGAGTGTGCATGTGCGCGTGTGCGAGCGTGTGATACACGCGGGCATTCATAATTCTTATAAATGATTGATTTGTTTAATTGAAAATGTTTTATTGGACTAATTGACTTGCGTTTGATTGTTTGTTATGTGATGCTAGAAGTAGCCGGGAAAGCTGCGTTATTGACCGATAGTATTGATAATTCTGATTTTGCGGTCACAATGGACTGCATATGCAACAAAATCAAGTATCAGTGTGACGTTATATCTATTTTTTAGAACTGCACAAGTTGAGCTCACTATGGCAGAACCAATTTTATATATACTACTCGTATCAGATAATGCTTTAAATTAAATATAAGTTAATTAAAATGTTCCTCATACTAAACGTATTGTCATTCAGGAACGGATGTTGTATATTGAGCAGAAATAATAGCCTAAAATCATAGTAAAACTTCAAAAAATCAATCTTTAAAAATGTATATTGATTGAGATAATGAAAAACGAATAATAAAACACCAAGTGTGCAACTGTTTGCAGTCTTTTTGCAATGGAAAACTAAAGTATATTTTGTCAAACTATCTTTAATTGGTGCAATTTTTAGGATATATTCAAGGAGCTTGAAAGACCAAAACTTATAGTCCTCGACGTTTTGCTGAACCCGTGTTGAATGGTCCATTGTGAAGAAAGTAAAGTTTACTGATAAGTAAATTAACAGTTTTCGCAATCATTGTAAAAGAAGTAAGACGCATATATTAAACAGTGAAGGCGTGTCACGTTGGAACTGAAATATACGGATTTCAAAACAATGTTTTAAGAAACGCAACATTTTGTGTTGTTTACCATTATTTTGATTCCTTTGATGATAAAATTTCAGCCAACATATATACAAATCAAGAACACTACCGGGCGGTCGGTCTTAAAGCTAGTTCTGCATTAGCTAGACTTAGCTAACTTAATTTGTAGCCTAATTGTTTGTTTTCATATTTTGTGTATATGTATTGTAAAACACATTTGGACGTATATTGCCATATGACAAGAGTGCTATATAAATCAGGTATAATAATAAAAATAATAATAATAATAATAATAATAATAATAATAATAATAATAATAATAATAGTTGACTAGATCCTAGATTTCTTACAGGTAACCAATGGTTTCTACAAAACTTTGAAATGATGTACTGACTACTGAATCTAATATAATTACGTGCTTACTATCATGATACGAAATTATGTTAAATAAATCCCGAATCTCTATACTATGTTGATCTTAATGTGCGATTGCCTGTAATTAAACATTTGGCTTCATTTAGTAAGAAACCATAGGCATAAGTATTCGTATATATTTTTAAGAATAATGCCGTTTGACTTCACGAAACTGTATTCACTTTATTGAATGTAATAGTTTGTTTATTCCATGTTATACACGATTGGTGTAAAAATAATATTTGTCAACATTTGTTCAAATTGCTCGTTGTTTATATAATTAACACCATTTAAGAAATCAATTTCATCCGCCATGCGGCCGTTAAAATAGCCATTTAATGCAACTATGCCAGCAGTGCTATATATTTCGATTCCCTGTTCAATAAGATCGAATAAATATATTTAAAATTGTTTTAAAATAGTGGAATTACTTGGTGGTAAATATAGACTGCATATATATAAATCTTCGAATGCTGAAAGAACACCTAAACATATTTTAGTCTACAAAACAACATTTGTATGTATTTCAATAATTGTAATATTTTCTCTAAAACTATCCTTAAAATAATTGGAGATACCTCCCATTATAACGATTTTCTTGTATTTTATATTTAGTACCAAAGAAAGGCTCATAATGAAAATTTCTTATGTCTAAATTTATAGTATGTTTTTTCTGATAGGCATGTCTCTGTTAAAATTACTATATCATATTCACATATAATGTTCACCAATTTAGTATCGCCAAGTTTTCTACGAAGTCCATTTGTATTTCACGATTGACTGCAAATTACAAGTACTACTAAATTGGGAGCTATGTTTTGTTATATTAACAATTACGGATAATCATTTAGTCGTAATTATATAAAAAAAAATTGAAATTATCACTTGACCTTTGAAACTGTGCAGATAATAAATGTTTTGCAAATCAATAATTAACTTACGACGTAAAGTAATCTTGAATAAGCATACACATAACGCACAATGACTATTGGTCGAAAGAAGATATGACCTTCTGGTGAAAATTTTCAATGTCTCCCAAAGGTCGCAAGATGTTACCCAAAGGTCGGATTTGACCAAATACTTTGGACACTATTTACAAGCCTTTTTAGTATTTTCTTACTGTGGCTCTACATCTGCGATTGAAAGTGTCATGTGGGTGATATTTCGTTTCTCATACATGCAAAATATTCACGTAATAAAAGTATAAACCCATCCAGATGAAAACAATAAACAAGCAATCTTGATACTAATTTAGTACGAATATCTTAGGTTGTACCGAGTACTCTCGAGATTGCTCACCATTTGACATTTGTATTAATTCTTTTATTTGGAGAAACATTCAGCGAAATATTTTTATCTGATCATCAATACGCCTTATCAAAATACCATCAGATTTATACCTGTCCATACAAGTAAAACGCTTATTAGATGAGTTTGGCATACATATATGTAGCATAATGCAAATGTTACGAAAGTTGAATTGGAGATGTTAATCCAACGTGCTCATGATCAATGCGTATTATGTTGGTTTGAAGATGCTAATAATAGCAGAAAGTTAAAATCGTATGCAGTTATGAGGAAAAGTTATATATATGAACCCAATCTTAACCATATTAATATTATGAAGTATAGAATAGCATTACCACGATTCAGGTGTTCTAAACATAAACTTATGATTAAAGAAGGTATATACAGAGGCATCGATTGATGAATAATAGATCTGTATAATAATGTCAAAACAAGAAGTCGTTTTCACAAGTAGCCTCAATCATGCACCATTGAATTGTAACCAGCCCCTCCCCCAACCCAGGTCTTGAGAATAGCGGAGACTTTGACTTTCAGTCCAGCTAATCCTTGGTAAAACCCTGTCCTGCGTAGAGACAGACGACAGTCTACTGGTCAAATCCACGCCAATTCCCCTGCACCCTGAGGTAAGGCCCATTCCCCTGGAAGGTAAATAACCGCTCGTTTCTCTCGTTATCCCCTTTATACCCCCGGACCTAGGGGTCGTGGTTACAATTGACTGATTCATAACCTGGTGCATAATGCACGTTTAAGGAACTTATTTCAACATTAATTTTGTTATTCATTTTACTCCCTAAACGCCACAAGGCAACTGATTCACACCACATGTAAAAATATTCTTCAACTGTAACTCCACAGTATTTAAAACTGCACTATTAAATAAAAATTAGTAAAATTACACATAAATTATTATATATGCATGATTTTAATATGAGCATATATACTTTTGTCGTGCTTTTTATAGTCACTGAAACTGCACCGGCAAAACATAAGGCATCTGGCATATTGTTTGTGTCTAAAATGTTGATTAATATCATTGTGGGTACATCGTATATTGAGATAAACAACACATCTGAACAAATTTAATGTCTTTGATATACAAGAAAAGAAACAAGGTATGTAACTCATACTTTCCAGATTTCACAGTAGAGTCCATTTATTTCAGTTTCTTAATCAACATACAAACAAACCATTTTAAAATGAGTGACATGAAAAGAGGAGCCAATGCCCATTAAAATGGTATGCGATATGTCGGTATAACTTAATTGTCTTTAGACAAACAAGCCAAATCCAGTGTCACATTCTCGTCTTTTTCTGTAGTCGGAACATGTACAGCAAATTACAATTCTCAGTGTATCCCCGTGTAAACAGGTCTACACACAGAAATATTTTAGAGATCTTATGCTTTGGTATAAATATTACAAAATGACAAACGCACTGATTTTATAAACAACAGTCTTCAAACTAAATCCACATTAAAATTTCGTAAAGGTGGCCACTTTCCTTGCAATCGCTTAGATGATGATAATAAGCAAGTTTCAAGTTTTATTTTCATCATCACATATAATATGCATGTGATATCACAAAACAATGAAACACATTTCAGTTAACATCAAAAGCAAGAAGCGCCGGCTTCCACCATCTTGGAAATTGTGCGCGATAATTTGTTGTTGTTGTGAAATAAGCAATAAGTTAAAAACACACTAAATTTTATTTTGTATCGGAGATCAAAAAACGGGCGGCGGAAAAAAAAAATAAAGTTAGGAATTTGAATATTTTTCTTATTTGGGTTTTGCAATATTTAGATACGGCGCTCCCGTAAAACGAAAAATAAAAAAAAATCTGGCCTAAGATATGAGTAAACAAAACAGGCGGGTCCGTGTAGATGCGTACGTGCGTGGGTGCGTCAGTGTTTGCGTAAGTGCGTCCGTTCGGCTTATTAACACTATAAGTTGAACATGCAAGGAGGATAACGAGTGTCAAGATTATAGTCTTAGCTTTATAATAATGAACATTTCTAGAAATAGCGATGACTGATAATTATTTTGGTTTAACAAGAAATATATATCTCAACACATTAACATAATTATAAGACAAAAAGAAAATAGTAGCTCGATTAGATAAAAGGTCTTTATTATTTATCACGTACATAAGTGCTGAAATAAGTTTATTTATGCAAAGATCTTGAATAGCTTAAACACCATAGACATATGATTCTTTTAAAAATGATAAATTACACTTTAATCAACAAGTTATTTATTACAGCAGTACAAGTAAGTCCAGTATAAATGCGTACAAAAAAAACGCTATGGCGTATAAAAAAGGATAATTTCGAACAAAATATTACAAAAATGCTATTCAAAGTACATGAAAAATACAGATATAATTCGTTTAGTCTGTATAAGATTAAAACAACATCAATTTTATTTTGGTTACGATGTATATGTAGTCTTAGGTGTCAATATATTTCCACCTTTTTGTGGCGTCTCTTCTTGTGTTCTGGCTTTTAGTGACGTTAAAGCTTTACGATCACTTCTGATTTATCTCTTGCTAAAATCATTTTTCATACAACATTTAAGAAACATAGCAATAAGTCTTATAAAGAAATATGCAAAACGTGTTTTGTGGCATACTTCTCACTAACTACATTCCCTGCTTTGGGAGGGTTTCTGCATGTTGCCTAAAAATACATCAAGGCAAAATCTGCATTTTAGTAACGTAATAATACTGCCCTGTATCACACATAAGTCTTATTTATTTCATTATATTTCATTATATTACTGACAATTTCTTATTTCAATATGGGTTATTCATAAAAACACACACCTTCCCTACCATTGTTTTGTTTTTGCTGCCCGACATTTTAAGGAACATTTTATGTGACTGCGCAAAACAACTGGAGCCAGCCAATTCTTTGAAGGTTTGTGTATTTTTTCCGTCTTAGACTTATGCTTTATGGCTGGTTGTTGGTACATTCATGTTTTCTGTTCTTTTTAATAATAGTCAGTGTTCTCTGTGACATCTTGTTAGGAAGAGGCAGTGCATTTTTTTTCTTTAAATCATATAAATTTGACTTCCCAAACCTTTTCGGTCAGAAACGATCACAATCAAAAATGAATTAACCAATACAAAATACTGCCATCTAACTGTTATGCTTTCATCAAGGCTTCATTATAAACAATGTGAAATATTTGAGCTATAAACGATTAAACCCAGCTGATTGTGAAAATGCCGATCACCAGACGGTAGGTGGAGTCGAGATAACAGGACTGACTAATCAACAACCGTATCCGCTAATGCGGTATGCATCTTCTTATAAAGAAATCTATGTAAACACCCCGAGAGGTATAAAGTCTTAACTGATAAATCAATATACATCACCATAAAAATGCACTGAAGATAAGTATGAAAGTTATATTATGCAAGTTCACTTTTTATGCTTTATGGCATTCGAAATCATTTTTTTTTTCTTTTGCTTATAAAAGTGAATTTGCTGTTTTATGTATCTTTATAAATGTATATGTATTTTGAAATATAACTTGAATTTTTTTTTTTTGCTTTTTCTTGTGAATAAAAGATATGGTTTCCCTATTCTTTGTCTAATACATTTGACTTAATCATTAACCTAATAATAAGAATTTCAATGTATGAACGCTTCAAATATATGTTTATTTATTTGCATTTAAATGTTTCAAGCTTATTTAGATTGAACCCACTATAGGCGCTATAAAATGCTGTTTAAATAAAATAAAATTAGATCGTCCGCATAACAATGTTAACATTTTCTAAAACGAAGTGGGTAACCAAATAT
This sequence comes from Mya arenaria, assembly GCF_026914265.1. Taxonomy (NCBI): domain Eukaryota; kingdom Metazoa; phylum Mollusca; class Bivalvia; order Myida; family Myidae; genus Mya; species Mya arenaria. Next base: position 32,217,664 of record NC_069131.1, read on the forward strand.
AGCAGAGCGTACTCATAAGGGGTCTCTGTTTAATAATTGCTTCCTATACGGACGTCAAAATCACACCAGGCGTACTGGAGGTTATAATATACTACAATTATGGCGTTTCCTCCATATTTTATCATACTGATAACAACCATCTTCTAACTAGTTTAAGAGGCATTTCTAGTTCTTCACATTTGCACAAATGCGATTGTTTCAACTGGTAAATGTTTAACCAATACTTTGAGCGAATAAGCCAGGACACGGTGCCTTTGGGTGCCATTATTCGCTTATACCAAATATTAGCCCTAGATGTCCCATACGTACCGGTACCCAGTCTTTAGGCGTCACACCACCCCATCTAGTAGTATTTACCGCCAACAAAAATCCACACGCTGGCTTATAAAGGAAAACTTTGTGGTCCTTGACACTTAAAGTAATTTTGAGTAGACCTACCCGATCCTCCCTTATTGGTTCGGGTCCGGATGGTAAACTAAATGTCACCTACCTGCCTGTATCCAGTTTCCGGAAGTCACATTGCGCACTTATTATCCTCCCAGCCCAGAGTCCACATACTCGCGTATAATAGCAAATTCCGCGGTTCCTGACATTAAGACTCATTACTAGTCAACTTGACTCAAAACTGGCGGCCCTTATTGGCTGGTATCAGATCGTAGCCCTATATGTTCCCTACGTACCAGTACCCGGTCTTTGTGCGTCACATCACCTCCATCTAGTAGTTTCAATCTTAAAATTTGCATATATACCTTATTTCGTTTAAATATGTAAAGGATGAAATTTACACCGTTGCCCATATCGCTATTTCTGAAAAAGGGTATAGGCGTAGACAACTTTAGTATATATATCTAATATTCACATGTTATTTAGCAATTCACCATTAAACAGTCTAAGTCATTTTTGTCTAACTGGCTCCTACGATGATATTATATGCTAAAAACTTGGTTATACTTTTTATTTCGGCTTATCCAATCTAGTGATTGGCTTCTGGTTGTAGTTATCATCTTTTTCATTTGTATCAGTTATCATCACTTGATCAAAATGGGGCCTATTGTTTCATGTGGCGCTTGTACCCCCTAAACCTTCAGCTAAGTTTAAGGTTTAAAGGTTTTTTCCTGAAATAATTAAGTTAAATCAATACAAAATGATAAATTCAGACGGTTGGCTTCCTTTTAGACAATAAATTATACTTGGGAAATAAAAGGTGCAGGGGATGCTGCCCAATTAAACTGCATGTTTAATTTAATAAAAAAAAAACACAGAAACTTATTAAGTTATAAAATGTAATGAATCAAATGCATGATTATTTTATTTCTGATACAAAAGTTAGCTTTTAAATTAAGCTATGCATGTAATTTTGAAAATCTTGTTGTTCAACTGTACGACTTGTTAGGGGGCATTTCTACATCTTAAATCAAGAAAAATCATTACAAATGAACTATATATGTATGTAAAAAATACAATATAATATGCATGCAAAACTTGATTTTGAACACATTGATTTTACGATTCGATTTGTGAACAAAGATCTGTGCACTTAATTAAAACAATACCCGATTAGTTTTAGCAATATTCTAATGCATTCAATTAGACCACTTTTTTCTAATATAATAGTTAATCAATATAAATACAACATAATATTCTCGATTGTTATATCTAATATGCAATAACACCCTAATGATGGCTGACTTCACTTTAATTTGTGATGCTTATGTGTAAAACAGCTAGGCTGGAAACTCGAAGCAGGAAACTAACTGCTAAATGTATCAACTTATCTTTACCAGCATCTTAAGGATTGGGGGAACATGGCGAAGTGTATGTTTATACAGTAGATATCAATAACAGTGTTTGTTTGTTTATCTACCTTTGAGAACGTGTTAAACCATTTGAGAACGAACCATACTTAATCAGCTTAAGCAACCTAATCTCTTTACCCAAGTGATGATGCTATGCGTTAGAAATACCGTTATCAAACCTCTGATGAATGAGAATGAATACTAATCCAATGTCTAATTAAATGACCAAAACAACTCCAATAATCCTTTCGAATGCAGACAATTGATTTCCCCATCCAGGATGAAAATATCATAGCATTTGAATAGGTTAATCACGAAATTCTTAAACATCAATTAAAATATATTATTTTTAGCTATAAGTCCTTAAAACATTTACTTTGTATTTGAACGATATACATCAAATTATTAAGCTTGAAATGAATGTTCACGAAGATTAATAAACTATGTAGTTCTCCATTCTAGGACTCATCATGTTTCTTATGCATGAATGTAAATAGCATTACCTTTGAAATACAAAATATGATTATCCTGTATGCGGATGGTATAACAAGCAAGAATTTGAATGTTTGCAGAAAATAAACTTAAACAGCTTGTCGGAGTGGAGCGATTGGGAAAAACAGTAACATGTGAAGAAAATAAGGCTGCAAAACAGGTAAAGACAATTATATCTATGAAAACACGACTCGTTTAAAAATAGAATGGATTAATATAAATAAATAAATAAGTAAATAAATAAATAGATAAATAAATAAATAAATAAATAAATAAATAAATAAATAATAAATAAATAAATAATAAATAAATAATAAATAAATAAATAAATAAATAAATAAATAAATAAATAATAATATATACTTATTTACTTTTAAGCTGGGAAATATGAGGTCATATTGACCCAAAATAAATTATTGAACGAGACGATAGAATAGAGAATACTGATTTTGAGGTTAACAACAACTGTATATTATTTGACAAAAAAAAGTTAATAGCTGTTAATCTACATGATAACGCATGACGTAGCATCACGTCATGATAACAGTATAGTTAATTGAGAATTCAACTGATATTAAACGCATTGCCAATCAGGTACGACAGTTGTATATTGATCAGAAAGAATAGCCTTTAATCATAGGTCAAATTAATCAATCTTAATACATGAATATTTATTGAGAAAATGAAATACAAACTATAAGATCTTAGTGTGCAAATTTTTGCTGTCTTTTTGCAATGGAAAACTAAAAGTTATTTTGTCAAACTATCTTATATGTATTGCTATGTTCATTATTCGGGAACTAAGGGACAAATTCAGAACAGCCGCTCACACTAACACTCCAACCACATTCCCGCAAGGGACACTGAAGTGACTTTAGTGGTACAAGGGGGATGACACTCAAGAGATATGTTCGTAATCACACGCCTCACTAACACTCCACTTCATTAAGTCACCAATACAATACCAAATACATGTACTTGTTCATGATCATTTCGGATTATGGGGGTGTTTTCAGTAGACATAAAAAATATGTTTATATAAGATTTGGGTACCTTATTGTTAGAAATGGTGTCAAATAAAAGACAATTACTATTATAATTTGAAATTATTATTTTAAAACAATCGCTTGAATAAACATTTTGGAAATAAACAAAATGATGCAAAACGCATTGAAATGCACGTGTGTGTGTGTGTGTGTTTTAATATGTAGCCGTTATGCAATGTATCACGTTAATTAATGTGTTTTCGTGTATAAATTTATTTTTTGTTTGTTTGCAAAAACTGTTTTTTAGCGTTTAAAAATACTAAATGTTAAGTCGAAAACACATGGACAGAATAAGCGAATGAATCGGCTTCGGGTGTGAAAATAACACATCGGAGTGAATACCAACTCAAGTGATGTAGGATTTTTTTATAATAATAAATATGATAATAATAATAATAATAATAACAATAATAATAATAAGAAGAAGAAGAATAAGAAGAATTGCTTCCTAATTCAAAACATTATATATGCGCTTTCTTCTAAAATAATAATTAATCTTATGTTCCTATTGACAAATCAATATGCGAATACCGGCATTTTCCCTAAATGGATTGGTGATCAAATTTGTTTTATACTCGCTTTAGAGTGTTGATTGTTTCGTAAACAAGTATTGTTTAAGAAGCAAACACATATAAAAATGATTTGTGTTAATCTATGAATACATATGCTTTGATTAATCATTGTTTTCATAAAATGAAACAAATGTTCAATTGCATTGAAGTAGAGAAGTAGGAACGCCAACTTCACTCCGCAAGGCCGCTCGTTCTCAGATTATATTCAAGAGACCGGGATAATCCATTGAAGTACATTTTACTTCAATAAAGTGGACTTCAAAAATTGTGTTTAATTGGAAACAAATGATAAATCAATGTTTTATTCACAATTATATTATAATAGCGGCCTTATATTATTTCTTATTCAAAACATTTTTATATTAGTTTTTTCTAAAACAATGCTAAAACCATTGTTTTTTATGCAAAATGCAATACTCTGGAGCGATTATTAACATTTGTTTCAAAAACTAGATCGAGCAATCCAGCGCTATAGCAGCGTAAATCTTGGGGCCTAACGTCTTGATGGCCTAGCGGTCTAAAATTCCGATACCACTCAATCCAGCAGCCTAACAAATAAGGAAATATGCTAATATGTTCGTAAGAACGTTGATCTTTGAATAAAAACATATAATTTATCATTGTTGAAAAGAACGCATATTAAAAGTTTTGAAATACGAAACGTTGTTAGGCCGCTAGGAAGCGGGACCGCCAGGCCTCAAACTTCATGCTGTTAGGCCGCTAACTTCGCGTACATGGTTTTACGCAACATGTTCATTTCAGACCTTGGTCAGAGAAATAATATGTATTTTCCAGCCTACATTCAGTTGGATTTATTCTATTATTATTATTATTATTCATCATATAATGATATTATTATTATTATTATTATTATTATTATTATTATTATTATTATTATTATTATTATTGTTGTTGTTGTTACCGTCATCATCATCCGATCATAGGCTCCCTACATTTCTTGATTTGCTTTCAGTCCGAGATGTAATTTTCTTTAAAAAGTAGATTCATTCGTTTATTATTTCCATATAATGTGCTTTTTTATAAAGTCTTAATTTATTTTCAAACTCTAAGACCACTTTATGCAGACTATATTACACTATTCGAATACATATCCATATCACGTAATACTATTGAAAACGGTTATATTTAAAAAAAAAAAAAAAAAACAGAAAACGAATTTTAACGAATTTTGGAACTGTTATTTTAAATATTCACAATTCAAAACATATGTTAACATTAAATACTGTAAACACCACCATAGTGAAACAGATAATCCGATATGTTCATGAAAACATACATGTATTTGTACTGAATTGGTCATTTGATGAGATGGAGTGTAAGCGAGGCGTTTGAAAACAGAAAGATGTTTTGAGTGTCACTCCATTCATTCAACTCAAATGATCACTTGAGTGTCCCTAACGGGATTGTGGTTGGAGTGTGAGTAAGAGTGCATGTTCATTCGGCCCTAATTTTAAAGAAGATTTTTAAAATAAGACTAAAAAAGGAAATGGAAATCCTTGTACCACACAGGGCCAGTCTAGAGAGCAAAAAACCTTAATTTGAACAAACTGTGTAAAGCACAATTACACCATGCTCAAAAACTTTATTTCAAGGGTCTGCGACTTGCGGTTTCAGGAATTTTTCTTCATTTTTTTTTACTTCAGACGCTATTTACTAAGGCCAAGGCATGCTTTGGCCAAAGGAATATTCTTTGATTTTTGTTAGTTAACAGCAAAAATATGAGGCTACATACAACTTATCAAAATTCTTGCCCTTGTGATTGAGAAACATCTTGGGCAGGCCAATTTTTGGAAACAAAGCAATCATTTTATGTTGTTGTAAAATTGGCATTGAAAAAAAAATTGACGCACGGAAGAGTGAACACCGCCTCCAACACTCGTCCACCATACTTGCACGTGTCTTCTAGGGGAAGGCCTTGATCTTAGGTAAAACCAAACACACGCTCAAAAGCATGCCAATACGAATATCTTAGTGTTTGGTTTACAGCCATAGTCAGACGCGTAGCTAGCCCTCTATTGATGAACGTGCTTGCACCCCCCTCGGAACATTTGTAAACCACGGTGCAATCTGGTTCATTCTGGTCGTTCTGAGGTGCTTTTGTAGTATTTTTAGTATTTTTTTAAGTATTTTGAAATAAACATCAGGTAGTCAAGCATGCGTATTGCAACGTTGTTTGTTTTGTGTCAATATCATATGGATTCAGCCGAGTACTCGTATATCTATATTTACGCGCCTGATAGTCCATTTAACTCTGAATATTACTAACCTGTGACGGATATCGACCGACACTTGTATCCGAGAACAAGGTGCTGGAAGACAAATATATGTGTATAACGGCCAAAATAGACCTGCAGTTCTACTGTGAACATTGCAGTGTAATTTGAACGTATGTACAAGGTAATATTATGATGCACACCAATTGCTTGGTCCGGGGTTGTAAGAATCCAATTCAAGCAGATAATAAGTGTCATCTTCAATGTTTCGATATACACTTTTGCAAAGAATGGTTGTTATTGGGTTGATTGTTAAAACAAGAAGTGCAAAATGCATTGTTTGCACAATATCACAGACGGCGAATTTTGTCACCACATTTTCACAGCCCATTCCTGAACATAGTAGTCTGGGTCTGTTTCAGCATTGATTCAAACCCGCCACTACTAAATAAAGTTGAAACATGCGAGAAATTTGAATTAGCTCGTGAGACAAAGACATTCTGCAGGTCACAACTATAATGGGTTGTACCTGCTATAACCCCGTTATTGCACTTTGGACACTTATTCATCAGAATTTAATGAGGATGTGTGCACTGTTGCATTAAAAATCATATTTTTTTTCATACTTTAAATATTATATCTAATGTGCATGCCCTACTAAAACGGACCGGTGTTTTTTGAGTGCCTATTTGACATGAACAATGATGACCTTAACCCTAAACTAAAAAAACAAAATGAAAATTATCTATACGGCCGCTTTTTAGAGTCATGATCGCGCCATGGATTTAATAAAAATAAATACCCTGTTAAATACATCTGATAAGTTCAATTCAAATTGACGAAAGTTGTGCATTGATATATTAACGCAATTGCATGTATTCAGAAAGTCTCTGACGTGTGGCTGAACCAGTGTTAAAATGGCCATAGTGAAGAAAGTGATATTTACTGATTAGTTAATTAAGATATTTCGCGCTAATTGTACAATAAGTAAACAGTGAAGGCGTGTCACATTGGAACTGAAATATATGGATTTCAATACAACTTTTGAAGAAGCGCAACATTTGGATTTTTTTACTATTATTTTGGTCTTTGAAGATATTATTTTAGCAAACTTTTATACAATTATCTAAACGAAAAATAGCTCATTGTGATAAGCATACAGATAATTCCTTTTCGAATTCCCAAAACGCTTAAAAGGGTAAAATGGCACAAATTAAACCAAACAAAAACTCGGCTGAACTTAATACTGTTTTAAGGGACTTAAGATGTATCGAGCAATTGGGGCCGGAGGTGTGAAAAATGGTTCATGATAAAGCTGACGTCACAGTAATCTTGGACCCTGATTTTATTATCGAAGATTTAATCGGCTGACAACGCGATCTGATTATTTTTGAAACTTATATATCGCCCATGTGCATTTTAGTCTTAGCAACAATAACTGTTTATTCGTCGTATTGTTTAAAACTCGAAAATCATATCACAAATAACGTTTGAAAAGTGAATTCTTCGACAGTGTATACTTTTGAAATTCTTTTTCGGGCGGATTCATCTTTCATAAAAACGTGGTTTGAAATATTCATTTCAATTTGAACATCATAACTATTGCATTGAAATTGTAAAAAAATAAAATAAAAAAAGTTCATTCAATAAGTTTTCATAGAAAACATTACCGATAAAAATAGGAAGATCAACCATAATTTATGTCCACTGCCTCATGGGTTTTAGACCTATTTGTGTCGAAAATGAGAAATCCTGAGATGAATTGTGCGGCGTCTGCAGTCTGCTCAAAATTACATGTAATCATAACGAATGAAATTTCGGCGCATCACCTTCTGCTCTTAAGAAATGGTTTGATCAGTCCCACAGAAGTACCACAAAGGTTTAAAACAAGCTTGACACTGAAGGGCTGGCCGGAAGGATAAGTATTGAAAATGTATCTATTCACAAACTTTGACATTGACTCATAGATGTGAATGCGAGGTTGGTGCCACGACACTTGAAAGTGACGATAATGCAAATGGGGCAATTACCATAAAAATATAAAAATGAGTCATTCTCACCATGCGGTTGTGCGGCGTAGTTGTTTCGCAAGAGACCCTGCTTCGAATCCTAATCCCGAGTGGAACTATTGCTTATCTAGGAAACATAGTATACTGGATGCTTAATATTGGCACCGTTTAGGTTCCATTTTGAGTTAACAGTTTTCGGTTTCTGACTTATATTGTCTGAAGGTTGCAACTAAGTTAATCTTATCACTTTCAGCTGTTAAATAAAGCTTAAAAAGATCATTGCTTGGGTTCGCGTCTAGGCCCTCACACTAAGTGACCGATATTCTATACTGTAATAATTAAGAAAACCCAAATTATTTTTCTTATAAAGATTACACATAGTTGAGAACCTAAATGTTGAGAAAATGCATATATCAAGGTTATGAAACAATATCATTATGTCGGTATAGAAGCTAGAAGCACATACTTGTACAATGCACAATCCCACCTTGACCTACAATCACGCCTACTGCTTTATTTTCAGAGATTCAATCGACTTTTCAAGATATTTATGGTGTTTTTCACATTTCAATTTAAAAGTCAACTACTGTGTGTCCAAAGTAATAAAACACGACTTGCATGAACATATATCCTTATATACTCGGTTACAACACATTTAATTGTCAACATTTAAAAACAAGTATCTCTAAGACACAAGTATTATGCTATTCTTGAAAATGTTAACTCTTACTTACGCTTATATAAAGGCAATTAAGTATCCATGAGTTATTTACAGCGACTTAAACATACATGATATGAGTAAAGGGTCTTGCATTTACAGACTATTCATTTGCATATGGTAGACATATTTCATGCATTACTTGTGAAGTGGTAATGCAAACAACACAATGGAACTACTCAATGAAGTCCGAATTCCTCGGTTTAAGTGTCAGCGGCCAGTCATTGTCAGACGGGACACTAGTGTTGTCTCTACGTCGTTCAGTTCAGGATTCAAGCGATTGAATGTTGAATGTTCGCAAAAAATCATATTTTAGTATTCTTAGAATTGGACTTTCTTTGGACATTAAGCAAGAGAGGACTTCTGTGACATTTCAGGTGTTTCAAATTTAGTTGAAGAGTTACTGGTCAAAAGATCTCATTTAAAGATTCACTCTCACGCCCAAATTAGAGTAACCTCAATTGAAAGAAGTGTTTCAATTTATCAAAATAAAGAAATATAATTAAAAATATAATGAAGGACACCGTCTGTAATATGAAACAAAGGAAAAACGGTATTTCGTTTTTTCTTTTTTCTTTTACTTGATGGCTGTTATTATCTTAGGACCCACCAGTCGTTTAGGTTTTGTACGGTTTTAGCTACTGAATACACGTTTATAATCTTGTTATGAGTAAGAAATATTTTCCATAAATGCATAATTTCGCAGTTCGTTTCGCCGATAATAGTTAACACATAAATACACGGAAACAGCCAGTCATCTAATCATCACTATTAACGCATCATTACGCGTTAAACAGTAATGTAACAGAATTAAACTTGTGTTTTACTTTTTTAAACCGTTCCTTTCTAAAGTAATATGCATATATGAACTGAACCTGTAAACCAATAAACAAGAAGTTTAAATTGAAAATAAATAACCTATTACACTTGTTTTATTTCTAATGATTTCGGCAACATTTGTTGACAACGGAAATAGAAAAGACTATTAATGGCCTGTACGATTTGAACTCAATTTATGGAATGATTATCAGCAGCATGCACTCCTTACGCATTCCATAAAGAAAATATTTTACCTTTGATTAATGTTTATGTAGATCCGGACCAGTTAAGTAGCATTAAAAGATGACAGCTTTTGTATATATAAAATCACATATTTCGTAGGCTTCAAGACAAACATATCAGTTTGCATGATAAAATAATACGTGCAGGTACATAAGTGTATATTTTTACTCTCAAATACAGATATTGTTAAATTAACCACCAAAACCTGTTTTAATATACTTGAATTCCGATTCAATGCTTTGTACAAGTAGTTAAGTGATAATCCTTTTAGAAGTATCATAGATTCTTAGCTTAAAAAAGTCATGTAAATAAGAGTAATTATCTTTTTTAGAATAGTCTTAATTGTTTTTTATCCTTTATTAACAATATCAAGATATGTTTTTGTATTTTTAGTCTCCTGTAATTCAATTTTATGAATGGATGTGCACTGAACTCTTAAATATTTGTATTTTATGTTTTGTCATTTTGTGTACATATGATACATGAATAAACTATAAAACTGCAGTGAACATAATTTATTATGGCACATTAAAAAAAATATATCAGATAACTGTTGTGAGTCACAATTGTTCAATTACTAACTAAGATATAATATGTGCTTTATTTAGCTTGCAACTCCGAGCATATTCATTTTATCTGAAGTAACATATCCGAACGTATTTGTACCTTAAATGGTTTTGAAATGAACTGTTCCCATTTATATCAGTATATAAATATAGAACACGGTTTTCTGTAATATAGAGACGAAGCACATGCGACCATAATTGCCATTCGTTATTCGCAAATAGTTGCGTCAGGTCCGTCACCCTTGGTAGTGACTGTAGGCCAAATTGAAACTTCCTCGACGTTTGGTTCGATTGTCCAATTAAACATTTTAAAATACAACTATTATAAATTATAATAAGCACTTTTGTCATTTGTGTTTATTAAATTTTTAATAAAATAACTAATACAACTAAAAAGAACATGTCGTTCTTATAGTCTGCAAAGCATTGAATATACATCAACCTTTGGGCGACACGAAAACACGGAAAGTACGCTTATTGCGAAAATATTTTTTTGAGGGAATTTCGGAATCTTTAAAGTTGAACACAATTAACTTTTCTGTTAAAAAATATTATGTTCTTTACATTTATGAATTCTTATCTAAAACATATACCTATGACAAGAAAATTATTGATAAAAATTTAAATGTATCCCAAAGGTTGTTTTCAAAATATACACACTTTTTTGAAATTCATGATTTTTCCTTAAATGGTATTCCTGCTGATTAGTGCTTAATGACTGAACCTTTTTTAAAGCGTTCAAAATCGTTTGCAAAATTGTTTTATTATTTTAAAAAATAAATTGATAGAAAAAAACACGATTACTTTTGGGCGACACAACATATATCCTATGGGCGACACGAGTCTCCCAAAGGTTGCATCAAAGTTACCCAAAGGTTGGATTGGTCTAAATATATATATATATATATATATATATATATATATATATATATATATATATATATATATATATATATATATACACGTATATATGAATTGCTGACCAGTGTCGCCGTGGTATAGAATTGCTAAGTATTCCTTTGATAACTACATAACAATGAGTAACACTGTTTTCTTATATTTCAGTTCGGCCATCTCATAGTTTATCAAAAAAACACACTAAGGAAATGTAATGTAATGCAATATGCAAAGTGCAATATGTACAAAAGACGAAGGTGTATATATATATGACTTTCTTTCTGCTTCAAAAACAACATCAACAACACAAAAATATTCTAACAAAGAAATACCATAATGTTGATATAAGTTTACTGACTTATTATCAAACGTTGCTAAAAAGTCACCGACAGAACCATCATATACATAGGTACAATTATTATGCCACATATAAAACATGTCTTCTTCTGAAGAACTGAGTGGGTCAGATGAATTATTTGTCAACAATGCGATATTAATTAAAGCTTGAATACACTGACACTAATGAATTGTTGTCTTATTACGATTTTTAAAAAAAAAGTAGTAGGGGTTTTCGGAAATTCCTTAGCCCTGCTTCAAAAAACGTGTATGCTTACTTCTCATGTTTTTTCCTATCGCTGCATTTTGCACTTGTTTGCCTTCTTGCTTTAAATCGCTTACATTTGTTTATAATGCAAGAAACTGAAACGTTATATTCAGGTTATGGTAAAGACTAGGCCTCAATTTGGCATGAATTATTTAGCGTGTCTTAATATGTTTTTAAAAAGGTTTAGTTTTGTGGGCTTTTGGAAATACCTTAGCTTAGCCAGGCTTCAAAAATGTGTATGCTTACTTCTCATGTTTTGATCTTTTGCTTTATTTTTATCTTTTTTGTCTTCTTGTTTTTCATTGCTTACATTTGTATGTAATACAAGAAACTGATGGATGTGTGATAACTGGGCAGAGTATAAGGAGACTGTCGTTATAATCAGGTTATGTTAAAGACCAGGCGCCAAATTTGCAAGAATTCTTAAGCGTAACTCACCTAGTATGTTATTCAATTTAGCAAAATTACGTACTTAAATATGATTTTCCAAAACCAAAAAAGTTTCTCTTATTTATCTTATCGATGTTCCCTTTAAAAGCATCACAATTCTCTAATAGTGTGTTGAGTTTGATCCTGTTTTAAGGGACATAAACATTCGAGGTAATGGGACCGGTTAGCCCGTACGTGCGAACAAGCTTGCATTGATATACATAAAAGTCTGTCAAAGTTGGCATGCAATTTAACTACTAAGAACATGGTGAATTGGTTAAACTACGTCTTGCTTTCTATATGATTTTCATGTAAACACTAATGCCATTCATAGAGATATCTTACAATAAAAGATTTCTTTCGTACATGGCGATATTGTTCATTTGAACTGAAATCTCGTATTATGTTTTATTTAAATTGTCAACAATTAACGTCATTTGGGTCATAATTCGTACAGCATCTTGTTAAAGATTTTCAACTTAATGAGCATTTTGTTTGTCCGGTTAGTGCAGTGGTTACCACACTCGCTTCTCACTTAGGCGACCCAGGTTCGATTCCCGGCCTGAGTGCAAATGAGTTTGGTTTGTGGTCACCAAGCCGGACAAGTGGGTTTCCTCCGAAAACTGCGGTTACCCCTACAACACAAGACCACACTCTCGCTTGAAATCGTGCCAATGAGAGTGATTAATATAAAGTTGTAACAAATTGTTTCATAATCGTTGTAAAATATATAAGTTTAAACAATGAATATTTTCTAATTTTGACAGCGATTATTGTTAATACCCAAACTGTAAAGACTATATAAATAGATATATTCACATGCAGATATTTATAATACCATTTTCTTTCTTACTTTTGTAGTTTTCGTGTATGAAAAATGTAAGTTTTCTGTAAGATCAACTTAGTAAAATATCGTTGATCTACGAACTAAATTTAACATGGTAACCCAATCACTAAGATATATTTTTGCATGAGCAATATCCGGGAACCTCAAATGCTTCAAACAAAAGGTCATTTGTTTGATAGTCGAGCGTCAGCAGATGCAGCATCACAGGTTCGCTAATGCAAACTCCACCACAATTCCCACCTCCCCTGAAACAGACACTCTCATATATAATATACGGATTCTATAAGATCAAATGTGTAAACATCTATAGGCTGATTTAAATCACTCAATAATCTGCGTCTTTGGTTGAAAAGAGTTTTTATACACGAGGAACACACAATCGTTTATATAAACCCTTAAATATGTTTCACTTACAAGCACTTTCCGTGTGGTATCCACTGATAGTAAGGAGGCATATGTATTAAACGTCTCATAACGCCATCTACATTTCGAAGCGTCGTGTTTTTATGGAAGTAAAACATCCTGGAAAAAACAATAATTTGGACGGATTATGCTTAAGACCTTGGTGGTGAAAAAAACTGTGTACGAACCATAATGACTATATAATTGTATAATTATATATAATTGTATAATTATAACTCAAATGTTTTTTTTTCTTCGGTATGGCATCGCAATTAATTCAACTTCTTCACTGATATAAATATAATATCTTTTCATAATAAATGATGGCGAATGTTACTCATGACTTCTGTTAAAAAAACCCTATATATTTACCAATTTATTCCTTGCTATAATTTTCAATTGAAGTACGTAGAAGACACGCATACTAATATTTTCGGTGTATCACATATTAGTGAGTAATAACTCCATACAACTCATCAAATGACATGGTGATACTTTCATTAGTAGACTGATTTGACTTACATCATACTTAAGGGTGTTTAATTTGAGTACAAAGTTTGAATGCATAATGACTGAACGTAATGTAATGCTCACGTTGGGCAACAAGAATCGCCGTCTCCCTGTATTATATCCCGGACCTCCTTGTCCACAATATCCGCTGATTCAGACCGCAATATGTCGTGTTGATTAGCCTTCCACCTGCGTCTGGCTATCCATAGTTGCCGTCGTATTTGGAATATGTTTCTGTACAAGTTATTTTGTCTTCGAGTGCTAAAAATAGTAACATACAATGCAGGAACAATTTTCATGTGACATTATTAATTTTAGTAAATACTGTGTGGTAAATGAGCAGTTAAAATGAGTATGAGGGTGCGAATTTTATTTCTTGTATATACTTCCTTCCAAAGGTACCCCTTTCTTTCAGAATGTATGCCTTTGAATTCGACTGTTCGTATAATGCGGAGGACTATACTACTCAACATTGATTAGGACCTCGGCGTCACAACTTGAATACAATTGCATGTTAGCACATTTAAGTAAAATACTGCATGTATTGCATTGGAACTTCAAGAGTTCAAACATATTATTTTGTAAATATTCCAAATTATGGCCCTTTATTATCGGCTAAAAATATATCAGCTAAGTTTATACCTTTTTAGGGCTACCAAATATCCAACCTGTCAGCTAATTATCTTGCATGTAATACAAATGATGGCCATTTATTATCCAAGTTAGGAATTCTGGTTACAAGCTGTGAAATCGTTGAGCGCTCTGTCTTTGTGACAGCTCTTGTTGTGTATGCTTTGGCTAGGGCTTGTTGATTGAAACCCTTATATTGAGATTTAGCATTACGTAAATTGCAAAGTTTGCGTGTTTTGTGTTCTGTTACAGATAAATTAACCAACGAGCATGCTTTGTGAAACGTTTTTCATACATAGCAAGAATTTGTATTCTTGCAACGAATTTCGAGCGTATAATCGCGATTGAATCCAAAGTCATCAATTTTTATCGGTTATTTTTAATATTAAAACGAATTGTTCATGTACCTGCCGAAACATGCACTATTATAACGCCAAGCTTATACGAAATTATTTTGATAAGGACCAGGATATTGACCAAAACCATGTAAATTATCCGAATAGGTATGGCGAGCTGGAACAAGGGGCGATATCTGAAAGCAGTTTAATTGTTACGATTTTCGTAAATCGATCGTAAGCTTTTCGTAGGCGTTTTATCTGCTACCTGAAAACTTAAGTTAAGATTACATCGTAGACTATCATATAAACTAAAGTGATGCAAGGGTAGCTTTAGCGTCATCATGTGGTTATTTTCGATGAAAAAGTTGTACCATTCGTAAAGAATTTCAGCATTTTAAATTTAAGATAACATCATTAACAACGACGAATTAACAGTGAAGAACCGACATAGATCGAATTCGTTTTCTGGGTAGAAACAGGCAGTTCTTTGGTACATGTTTTACTCTTTGCCTGTATTGAAATATCGCAAGTAGCTTATTGGCAAGTGAAAGGATGCACACACTTATAGAAAGAAATCACACTTTATATTGTATATGTTACGAGTATTATTAGTTACACTGTTAGTAGCTGGGGGGTATGTGATATACACCCCAGTGGTTTCATACCATGCGAGAGCGAATTATTATATATTTATGTATAATAATAAGATAAGATTATATTAAGATATACTGGCTGAGTTTGTAAATCCGAACAGTTTTGACAGTTTTTTAACAATATCTTTGCGAATTTTGGTTCTAGTAACTTCAAACTTGGCATTAATAATGTTTGGTTCAAACCTCAGCCTCTGCTGAAGTACACATTCACAAAATATTTTGATTCATTAACGCAAAACGTTCATTTCAAGCACAGTAAATCACCATTCACTCGGTGAAATGGAGTATGTAAATCCCGATCGCTTTTAAAATTAAATCAGTAATGTATTTGTTATGAAAATATTCAGTGACTTTTGAATTATAATTGTCTCAAAATTATATTTTAAGAAATACAAAACGTTTATGTAATCAAGTTTATTTGGAATAAATGCAATAACAATGTAAATATAGTAATAACATTGTTTGACAGCATTTATATCTTCTCAGTAAGTTTACATTAAATAATAACTGTACAAGAAAGATGTATCACAGTCAATAAATGTAATAATAAGAAAAACACCAACAGTTAACTGTTTTTAACACTTATTTTTTTAACAGTTTCTTGAAGGTAACTTCTCAGCACATTTGCAGATTTCTTGTTACATCGAAGCGTCTCTTCTGAATTTAATTTTAACCTTTTCCGAGAGATTCGTCACTTGATGTGCTTGTAAACCGTTTTTCAGTCGCCATTTTGTAACCATTGACTTATGTAAACAGTCGGTTACACACAACAGATTGCTTGAATAAAATGGATATTCAAAAACGTGCATGAGTTAGCTCCCCTACAGTGAAAAGATAAGCCGAGAGAAAAGTTACAAATTTTTTCGGCTGCCATTTTGTTAAGTCTTTTGTGGAGTATGAACGTTACAGGGGTGGTATGAAACATACTGGATATTACAGGGGGGGGGGGGGTATGGATTATTCACGTCGTGCACGTGACTGCTCTAGGCCAATCTGATAGCGTCATTCATGTAGGAGGTGAGATATTATCGTATACTTGACTTGTTTATATTATTGCAATTTACAATCATTTAATGCATGTAAGACAATGCCATTTTGTAGTTTCGTTAAGCGTCAGCGTGTGCCTATGTTTTGAGCTCCGTCAGCAGAATAAAAACACCAGGTTTTGTAAGCTAAATTAAAACTTATGAGAAAAACTACAGAAACAAGCTCAGTAAGCAAAAGTTTAAACATAAACCCCGTTTAATGACAAAGGGTATACGCCAAAAACATAGACACAAAAACAAAAAAATCACAAACAAGAAATACTGAACAACAGCACAAAACACAACAAACAGCACAGTGCATAATTTATATACTATATAAAAGAACTAGGTATGTTTATCAAGGATAGTTAGGTACCGGCTTGGAACGGTCAGTACAATGTAAATTTACTGGGGGTTTAAACCAGTTTACGTGCACAAACCTCACTCTTATCCCAACAATCCTGAATAAAGAAAAAACGTAAAAAGTAAATCCTATCAAAGTTTGCATTAACTTGAGGAAACTTAATAATAAATGATAATAAACGTTAAAACGAATTATCTTTGATTAGTGTACGAAGACAACGTTATTAAATATATTTTGCAGTTTTTTATTTTTTTTATACTTCTTATTATAAATAAGACTTATTACTATTCAGTTCCTGTGGTTGAACATCATTTATGCTAAAGCATTGCCCCTCATACTGGTTAAATTTGTATTCCTTTTTCGTAATGACTGTGTGTACATGAATAGGTAAATGTAGCTAGGTTTCACGAGCTAAAAGTTGACGCTTTACAAAATAACACACAGTAGGCTTAACTTTTGTAAACAAACATCAGATAGTTTTGAAGATTAGGTTTTTGACGTATTTCTATTAAACATTTTTTTTCTGGCAAGAACGAATAAGAATATCGTGTAACCTAGGGGCGATTTTGAGTCTCGTCTAGTGGTGAATGCGCACGCACGCACTTTGAAATTTTGGGTCCTAATGAGGTCCAAACGTGACTACAAACAATTAACTTTTATTTACAATAAAATACAATTTAAAAGTGTTTAAAGTCTTTCTTTATTTTGCTGAAGTGTCAGGTAATTTCTATCTAACAAATAGTTGTAATTGACCTTTTTGTTTAAGGTTTTGAATAATTCTATCCTTTCTACTTACGTTTCGTTAATGTAATCTCCCTTTGTTTCACATTGCTCTTGACCTATTTCTTTTCGCAGATAAACATGTAGGACTGAAAGGATAACGCGATTTGTGTTGGGAGAAGAATAAGCTAAGTGAACATGATAATAACTTAATTTCGCCCAGATACCAAATTTGGGTCCAAAATCTTATATCGAGCCTCAAAATTAGAGCCCGGTATGACGCCCATTCTGATTAATGTGCCGTTATTAGATACTGTCTGCAATTCTCTGTTACCCGCTTGAATGCAAGAAACATGTTCTGTCTTCAACAAAGATATGCCTACACGGCTGTAAAAAGACTTCATTGCACGAAAAGACATTCCGAATTCCTCAAATTACGATCGTATTGTACTATTCCTTTCGAGTGGGTTGTTTTTCGGATACCACCTTATGTTTCTTGTATTTTTCTCGTAAAGCCATCATTAATGTGACCTTATCTAACGAAACCTTACGCTTTAATATATATTTAGAACATTTACAAAGGTATGTATTTATATTTATAACATATGCACTGTATGCAAGTTTCCATTAGTCGTGTCAAAACTGTAATGCTGTTCATTGACATAGTGTGCATATGAGAGATACATTTATAAGTTTCCTTTTCATTATAAATACGCCTTAAATATCATAAATATACGCATCACACTGAATTACTAATACACACTAATAAAAATAACATCAAAGACACTGTTGAGTACAAGTTTCAAATACTTATGCGATGAACAAATTACATTTCTCAGTTATAGAGCATGGTTCTTTCCTTCTTTTTTCGTTCGTTGTAACATTTTGAAAAAAACATCCTCAAGCCCTCGCCCCAACTTTCTCCCGACCGACTGCCTTATGAATATATTACCCTTAAATTTGTACAGATTTTGTTAAACACTTACAACAATTCCACTTACTTAAGTTCCACAGCCCTTCTATCACGAATGCCACCTCCAGTCTCAGACTCTCTAACACTAATAGCTTCAATATTTTTAACCTTTAGTAACTCAAAACAAAACTGCGCCACAGGCAAGGCTGGAAAAATTATCATCCATGTCGTGAACATTTTCATAGACATTTTATCTGCTAGAAGACTGAACTGCTATTCGCGTTCCTTTTAAACTTGGGTAATATCCTGTTAGTGAAAAAAGATAAAAAACCGGAATGTATCTCGAAGCGGTTTGGCTAACACCTTTATCTTATTTTTGTTTTTATCATTTTTAAAACAGCCTACTGAGCCAATAGCACGTTCAACATAGTTATGTAATCGAAACAGCTTTTACGTTGTTATGTTTCATCATTATGTCTTCATATTCCTTTAACATCAGAAAATAAAAGAGCCCGAAATGAGGGGAGTCCTTTTATGTCCTATCAAACGTTAAATATGTTATACTGTCCCCTTTTTTGGGTGTAATTATTTGTTGGCCAATGACCATCGATTATAAATCAAATACATTTAAGCATACTCCACTATTGTCGTACAAAACAATACACAGTGAAATTCACGACAAGGAAAGGGGATTCTTTTCTAAAAACAAACTAGGCGGGAGAGATTGTCCGAGACTAAAGTAATTATGCAAAACTATGTTTATTAAATTTAATTATCATTCAAGCAAAATATTGTATATTGACAAATATACAAATATCAGAATATTTAAAAATAGAGATATTTATGTAAACGAAATATACTGATACATATTCAATTTGTATATATGCGGTTTTCCTAAAAAATGTACGACGGCCTATTTTCAAAGGGCCATACAATATTACTAAACTTTTCCACTGGAACAAATGTCGAATAGTTTTCAGAGAATGATGATATATTGAGGTCTTAAAGCCTACTTTTCTAAATCTCTAAGGTCTAAATATGACATAAATATGAGTAAGAAGCCGTAAACACTTAATTGTTTTCCATGAATA
Source organism: Mya arenaria (assembly GCF_026914265.1). NCBI lineage: Eukaryota > Metazoa > Mollusca > Bivalvia > Myida > Myidae > Mya > Mya arenaria. The sequence continues at coordinate 32,237,582 of NC_069131.1, forward strand.
ATTACTTCGTGTATGTTACTTTTTATTGAATTATTATTATTTCACTAAAAACCATTGCTATTTATATGCCTAAAAGTATGAACTGTTGTTCAAGAAATTAGCAAAGCCCCGACATTCCAGGCGCGCTAGTCAATTTGGATTTGCTCTAAGCTGTCAGCTAATTTGGGACATTTCACCAAATCTGGACATAAATTCGTTTCGGGTCATTTTCAGTCGAGTTTGGGGGGCGTTTTAGCATTTGAGTATATACAGAGTATATACAGAGGCATTTCACAGACTCGGATTTAAACTACCCATAGATTGAAGAACTTCGCGTACGATTCGCCCTAAAGGCCTTTTGTCCACTTTCGGGTTTCACATTTATCTAAAGGAAAAAAAAATAACAATTGAAACTGTTTTCTTCCTTATAAAAAACAGAAATAACTAAAAACGAAAATTTGAAGAGAAAAAATGTTTTATGAAAATTAAACACGATGGTAAAGCGTTTGTCTGTGTCTCTCCTATCCAGCGTTTGTAACGTTTAAATAATCATACTTTCGATTAGTGTACTTTTTAAAGAGTCCGCTTGTGATGAGCGAAGTATACCTGTCACTAAGGCGGTTCTTCGTGAGTGCATGCGTGCGGGCGTCCGTTCGTTCGGACTGAAAATGTCTGGCCTGTATCTTGATCATGCACTAAAGGATAATCCAAACATGCCACACCACAAACCGCAAATGACTCAGGTCTGTACCTCAACGATAAAGGTCCAACTTAGAGGTAAAAGGTTGAAATGATCCTATTCTGGGCTGTATCTTGACCATTAATGATAGTTTTTTTCAAAGAACTTGCCATAAAGATTTACCATTAAGCACAAGACCCAGGTCTGTACCTCAAATTCAAGGTCAAGGTTAGAAGGCAAAAGTTGAAATGATCCTTGTCCGGGCTGTACCTTGTTCATGTTTTATAGGAGTTTCAAATAAACTTGTCACGATAAGGCACTATGGTGAGGTGTTGTGGCGCACACACGACCCAGGTCTGTATCTCAAAGGCCAAGGTCAAGGTTAAAGGTCAAAGAATGACATGATACTTGTCCGGGCTGCACGTCAAAGACAAACGTCTACACTAAAGGTCAAAGGTTGAAAGGATTTTTGTCCGGTCTGTATCTTGACAATGCATGAAGAGATGGCGTGTCGCAACAAGACCCAGGTCTGTACCTCACATATAGGTCGTCCTTACCATGCAGTATAGGATTTGGCAAATAAAACTTGCCATGAAGACCCACCATGCTGAGGCGTAGTGTAGAGCGTTTAATGTATTGTTCAACTCAATGTTATTCTGTATTGCAATTGCATGTATGAAAGAGCATTATGTCTGTGCCAAAGACGCTTTCGACTGGCTCGGCATCTCGTCATTTGTTGTTTGTTTTAACTTGTAAACATCGATGTGACCTGTTTTTTCGGTGAAATGATTTTTTGGCACGCACTAGTCGCAATACATGAAATTCAAATGTCATTGAGAGGTTTCGCTACCAGTGCCTCTGTGGGCAGTCTCGAGTAGATTACCTCAACTAGTTCAACCAAAAAGGGAGTTATCGAGTACATAAGCACTTTGGTTGTGGCACCAATTAAACCCTATTTTGTGATAAGGAACTCACTGGGAACACATTGACCAAGTTATCCAGGGCAAAGTACTACTTTGTTTCGTCGAACGTACCAATATATAACGTCGTTCACCACAAGAGCTAGGTCCTAACACTATCCAGAGTCTTACCTAAATGATCATTGAACATTTAAAAAAGCACTGAAAGCCATATTCATGGCGAGAGCAACGGCTCGAACAAGTTTTATAAAGGGTCATCCAAATTTCAGAAGTTACCATATATTAGTGAAAATGTTGGCCGTGCAACCGTAGTTTGAAGGCTAGAATATTTGTGGCAGATGGTCACGCAAGACATATTTTTGTATTTCAAAAGTTTGCCACTGGTTTTTGTCATGAAGTTTTATTTCATTGTCTTGGCAAACAGAGATTACAATTACTCTAAAATTATCCATGTTAAGTTTAATTGAAAAAAAGTGATCTAAATGAGGAATCGTCTAAAGCGTAACACGACGGATAAACAACATACATCCAGCTAAGGCTATTTCCCAGGTTAGAGGTGCCAAACGTAATTTAAATTTGCATGTGTATTGTTAGCTTATGGAGACAGGGACGAGGGCATGTCCCAAGTTCTCTCAACTTTCGACACCTTCTATCAAATCTTGGAACAGCCGCTAGACAAGTATATTGAATATTAAAATAAAATCTTTTATTATCGATAAAGCGAAAACAGCTCATTTTTTAATTTTAAAGAATGTAAATTTATACGGATAAACAGCTTTAGTACAACTTTATCCCCCCTCCCCATGTACGTTTGAATTCTACACGGCCTTAGTTGGTCAGTGGTCTGTATAAGTATTGTGAGTTTCCTCTGGCAATCTGTCACTCCCACTTCCAGTGGCGTAAACCCTGAGATTGCTTTCGACTGTTGTTTATGTCGGTTCTGGTTTTGGTCTGTCTCTCCTAATATTCTTAAATACTCACAGTTTAACTCTGTGCCGTATCCCATGATAATGTCACCCAATCGTAGTTGGCTGTGTGTTTTGAAGTTTTTGGAGTTATGCACAAATTCAAATGTGTCACATACTAACTTAGGACACATTTAATTAATAATTCGTTCTTCTTTTAAGCGTCCATTTATGTTAATTTACGTAAAAGGATGATTTGAATGATAAGCTTAATTTGACACATTTAAATGTTAATGGAGACTGTTATTGAGGAATATCATTAATTATCATAAATAAATTATATTTGTTTATGTTATTCGATGAAATATTATTTGTTTTTTCCCAATTACACTGATGTTACAGACTTTGGTTAACGTATTGCTTCGTGAAAGTAACGCAGCGTTCCAATGTTCCGGGTTCACAATTCTATATGCTCCTCCCCATCCCCTTCTCCCATAAGTGGAGGAATACAACCAGATGATATTGTAATGTAGTTGGCTTTAAATATTTGCCAATAAGTTGATGTAAATGTTAAATCTAGCGGTTATTTTAACATATTGGCTGTGTTTTTGTCAGCAGTAACTTTCATAGGCCGCGAAATTACACCCCTCTACTTGCAATAAACGTTGTGTTTTTACGCAGTTCAATTGGAAATAATAGCTCATGGTCATAGTTTAATGTACTGATGTTAACTTTTCTTTCTTTTGTCATTCCAATAAGTAATTCCCCGTTGTTATTTGAAACACGGAAGAAAAAAAAACGTTTGTTAAGGGGCACCTTCTCATACTTGAAATACTAGTTTACATAATCTAACCGGGCTTATGTTTAAACGTTTTACTACCGAGCTTGTTTCTGTAGTTTTTCACATGTGTATGGATCTTTACAGCAGTTTTGTAGGTGCCGTGTGGAAACTGTAAAAAGTCGCCTAGCACTTACATTTAATGTTGTCATAATTTCCAGTTTTACAGAGACTGAGAACGGTAGTCCTTAGTTTACATAATCTTACCGGGTTTATGTTTTAACTTTTTGCTACCGAGCTTGTTTGTGTAGTTTTTCTCATAAGTATTTAAAGGTAAATTATATACCTTTATCATGTAAGGTTACATTGAACCATGTTTTTCGTTGGTAACGTCACGGATGATCACGCATATGGGGACGGAGGAAAAAACAGTAGGATTTTTATTTGGATTCCGTACGTTGCACTTCATTTGAGGTGGCGGATGACTATGATCTACGGTTTTTTCCGCACGCTTCCTGGTTGGATAAGATCGACGTTTTTGGGTTATCTGGGCTTCGAATGATGATAAAGATGCAAAAAGACAATTACAGCCTTTGAAAAAAAAAATCAGATATATCTTTGTGTACAACGTATTTAAAGCCTTTAAATTGCATTTCTTTACGCTATTCGGTTAAAGATAGTCTTCTTGTTGATAACAAAAAAACCCTGTTTAATTGATTGCAAAAAGGCTTCGATAAGTGCTTTATAGCAAATATGTTTTTGCTTTGATTTAATACAACCTGTTACAGTCTACGTGGGTCGTATTGAAGTTTAAGTAGCTATTTTGTTTGTTTTGTCGAGCTCAATGCGACCTAAGCAAGATTAGAATTCATCGGCATGTATAAAAAACTAAGCTTAATCTTAATGAATTATAGAGGGCCTTTCAAGCTCCTCCCACTCAAAATATTTGTACGCGTTACCATATTTTGAATGTACTTTTCATTTATAGTTTTTGCCCTTTCAAAACACGTTGTGCAATGTTTTTTTTACATTGTTTCAGAATCTATATTTAAATCTTACCTTTAAATGAAATAATACATTAACGATGTTAAAAGCGTTTAGTATTATTCAATAATTATCTTATTTTGTAATATACACTAGTTTAGTTTAAAGCTCGATTGATTTTCTTCTTGGTATTTGTTTTTAACTTACATACAAATCTAATTCTACAGTAAACCAGCAAACTGGAAAAATAATAGCAACAGCCGTTTGACACTTCCAGGGGCGGCTTAAGGAATTGAGGGGGCGTAACTTAGTGGCACAACATTTTGACATTCGCCCCTCGCTCACAACCGAAATTTAAATAGTTAAAAATGTCTACAGGTGGTTGGGGGCTTCTCACCCAAATTTTTGTTAACACTTGCTAGGCTGAAATGGTGCATTTAAAGCGTATCTTATTACTTTTCTCTGAAATAAAAAGTAGACGATTTTAGAAGGGAGGGGGTACCGGATTCGACCATTGGATCCGCTAGTGATTTCAAACACATGTTTAACGATTGTTCAACATTTTAAAAAAAGGCGATGATCAAACGTTTCGTATACTGCACTCGCAGCCTCATAAGATTTAAGTTAATATCTTCCAACTATAGCACACCACTCATTGGATGTCATCATACCATTACTTGACAACGCGATTGTATTGGAAATTAAACAATCTTCTTCTAAAATTTACCGCCATATAGACGCCGCCATTTCGTTTTTAATTAGCAAGAAAATATGGCGTAATATTATCACGTGGTATACACACACTATTTATTGGTACGATAAAAGGTGTTGAAATTAAGGTAAAGATCTCCAAAACCCGTGTAATCCCCGGTAAAGTCATTTTCACCGACCAACCATGATTTGTTTTATGTTTAAACATTCTGCTACTAAGCTTGTTTCTGTAGTTTTTCACATAAATAATTTATTAATGATTACGTTACCTAGTACTTATAATGGGAAAAGGGAACTTGACTAAGTAGTTTTTTAATAAACTAGTGATATTCGTTTTCAACTCAAAAACTTAAAATAAACGGTTAAACATGACACAATTGTACAAAATGAGTTAATCTCGTCACATGTTAAACATCAGACGATGCCATTTTCCTCGACGTTTTTATTATTTTCTTCCATAAAACTATTGAACGTATATATTTAGTTTGTTTTAGTTCAATCGTTATTATTGTGAGCAATATTTATCAACAAGGTTATTATCATTATATACTTTTTTGTATGACATGAAGCGGAAAACTCTACCTTTTCTCTCATTTTCATTGGCTCGATATGTCGGTTTACCTTTGTTTTTTATTTCTTGCTACAATTCAAAACTTTAAAATATATAGAGTGCTTCAAATACATAAGACACTTACATCTGAATACAAGCATGTTTAACTTAACTTTCAATGTCTAATTTTATTCAACCATTCCACGAATTTCATTTATTATATCGTCGTTACGCAACTATTTAAATATAATTTTGCATGAGCAATATCCGGGAACCTCAAATGCTTCAAACTTAAGAGCATTTCTCTGAGTGTCGAGCGTCAGCAGACGTAGCATATAATTATCTATCATGTGTTTCAGGTACGGATAGAAAAATCCGACCGTAGGGCACGCGCGTAAGCCGTTAACGAGGCTTGCTGAGTTACCGATCACGCAGCGTGCCCGAGGGTCGGATATAACCTTCTTAATTTATTACCTGACATTACTCAATCTTGAATATAATGAACATTATTGCCCTTTATTTTCCAACTTATGAATTCTTGTTAAGGTTTTGCATGTAAGCAAACATAATAAGACTAATATCTCAGCAACTACGTAATGTATTGCATTGAGACTTTTCACAACGATACTCAACCAAGCAACCTAGTTAATAAGTCAGTTAAAATAACTCCTTTTTGCTTATAATGCAAATTATGGTCTTTATATTTTGACTTAGGAATCCTGGTCTAGGTTTTCCATATAACTACATCAGTGTTTTTTTTTCCACTTAAATGGTGGCGCGGCTCTTTTATAGGGGACGTTGTTTTTGCAAAATAGGAAAAATACTAACATGGTACATGTATAGTATAAAATAATAGACGTTCAAAATGGGATTTCTCTAATCCCTAAACTTCTAAACAGGTTTGTCAAAACAGGGGAGTGGGTGGGGAGGTGACAGCACATATTAAAACTGTATTAAGCTAAGTATTGGATGCTTGAAATAGATTGTAAAAGGTTATATTCATATTTTACGATTTAATTGCAAAAGCAACTTCAATAAATCTTCAATAAAACAACAGGTTTTAATTCTTTGATTAAATTCGGTAAACAAAGCGTCAAATGAAACAGATGTCATTTTTGCATATATGAACTGTATACAAAAATGTTGGCTGATTCAAGTTCATGCGGTTATGTGTTGACAGTATGGAATGAAAAAAAAACACACCTTAAACTCATAATTGTTCGTTGGATATTTACTTTACGTGCAAGAAACTGATATGAAATAACATTTAAGGGTAATTTAGCGTGTTTTATTGACCATTTCTAGACAAAATATGCTTTAACCCAGAATCCTTATCTACACGATTGGCCGGAAATAGCGTCAATACAATTTGTACATGAAGGATTTGCCATATAGAATATCGTTAAAATCTGTCCACGTACAATATTTGACTAGGTTCATATAATGTTCAACTTGTTTCCAAATCTTTCATTCAACAAACCTATCGACATGACTGGTACTCTATTGCTTCATCAGAAATTAAAGAAACAGAAACAAAACCAAGCCCGGGAAGAGGATCAATATATTCTTTTTTGGATGGGGAATGTGGCCAAATTTTGGCCCTAATAAGGGCCAAAAAACACTGCACATTTAAGTCAATATCCCAGCAAATAGTTCATACATTGTAATGAAACTTTTGACAGTTGATCCAAACCAGCCAACCTACTAAATGTATTAAGTAAGTTAACTCTGTTTTGCAAATGCTTTAAATAATTGCCATAAAAGCTTAAAGCTGTGAAATCGTCTTTGTGACAGCTCTTGTTTTATTATTTGCTTTGGCCAAGGCTTATTGATTAAACCCCTTATATTTAGCGTTTATATTTAAAGTTTACGTGTTTTGTGTTCTGTCAGAGATATAAACCAAAGAACATGTGCTGTGAAACGTTCTTCACTGCTCGAATTTAAAATTGGAATTCTTTTGTAATTTCTCCTGTGTGTGTGTGTGTGGGTGGGTGGGTGGGCGGTTAAGATTAATTAATGTCAAGTTAAATCGCGGTAGAGTAAAAAGTGATCAGTGTTTGCAAACATGTTCTATTATAACGTTAAGCTTATCTTTATTTCCATTTTTTTCAATACGGAGCTATTCTGATAAGGACCAGGATATTTACCAAAATTATGTAAACTACCCGAGAAGGTATGGCGAGCCGGAACTAGGGGCAGTATTTGAAAGAAAAAAACGTTGATTTTTACAATTCTCTTAAATTGATCATTAGCCTGCCGTAGGCGTTTTTCCGCTTCCTGAAAACTTCGTTAAGTTATGGTTACATCGTAAACTCCCCCGTAAACTTAGGTGACGCAGGGATTGCCTGAGCGTCATCGTAAGGTTATGATCAATGAAAAAATGTACCATTCGTAAGGAACTTCAGCATTTTTTATTCAAAATATCTTAATAAACAACGACAAATTAATGACGACGAACCCTCAAAACTCGAATTCTATTTCTATGGTCCATATTTTACTCTTAGCTTATATTGAAATATCGCACGTTACTTATTGGGTAGTGAAAGAATGCATAAACGAATAGAAATAAACCACACTTATAGTACATATGTTACGAGAATAAATGTACACATACGTTGCTTAATATTATTGCAACATACAATCAATAAATATATGTAAGACAATGCGATTTTATTATTTTTTAAACGTCCTCGCGTGCCTAGGTTTTGATTTCCGTCAGCAGAATAAAAAACACACGGTTTTGGTAAGCTCAATTACAATGAATTGTCTTTGATTAGTGATAATTCTTGAAAGAAGACAACGTATTAATACATGTTTTGCAGTTTGAATTACTCTTATTAGAAATAAACATTTTTTGCTCAGTTCTTATGGTTGTAAATCATTAAAATTATTTAAAATGATGCATTGTCTATCATATAAGTAGAATTTGTATTTGTTTGTTTTTTAGAAATGACTGTGTGCACTTTATTTTATAAGTAGCTAGGATTCCTAAGCTAGGAAACATACTTTTGTATATTAGGTTTTTGGTGTATTTCTATCATAAAATAGTATTGTCCAGCGCAAACGAATAAGAACATACAGTATTACCATTTCACAAAATCGTGAAACTAGGGGTTGATTTTGAGCTTCGTCTAGTGGGGATGGTACACCCCTTGGAGTATAAAACTCAGAGCCCGACATTACACCAATGCTGCTAAATGTGCCGGGATCGGAGACTGTCTGCATTTTATATTATTAACTTGAATGCACAAAAGTCGTCTAGAGTCATAAATAGTTTATGGTCCATGCTTTTCCCTTCTAACGAAAGCCTTTTTTCTATATGGAGAGACACTTTTTTCAATCATCATGATTTCGCTCGAATTACTACTAGTTTATTATCACTGATTTTGGTTTTTCTGTTGATACATTTATATACTTACAGAAGTGCATGCGTTTGGAATGGCCGTTGTTTGGAAGTAGCAGCTATCTTGATACCCCATTTCTTCGCCTATGTCATTCAACGTAACAGAATAAATTGTACGTTTTCATGCGGCACGTATGTGCTTTTATGTGAGACATTTTGCTTAAAAGAAGATACACGATCGAGTTTTGGCGATGCACGGACGCTGTTTGCATGTGTGAATTTAGCCAAAGTCACTGAAGCAGTTACTTGGTTGGTACTCCGATTTTAAATAGCGGTATAAACACCCAGTTTGAGACCATCAAAAGCCGTTTAACCCAGAATCATGAAGTCCTTTTACTCTCGCAGGCTCAACAGTTTGACATTCATAGTTTCAGTTTATATGCCTTCAATTTCACAACAGATGACCAGTCGGTCCATTTCTTTTTACCTCTTCACTGGATCTTTGAACAGCATTCATTTTCGTACTAATACAATGCAATTTCATAGATTTCCATTTGATATTCGAATAAATTTCCCTACTAAAGTCGATTTTTGAATGCTCACCTCGTCCGTCAGTATGTTTAAAAAGTGTATGTAAATTTGGCTCCTTTTCCCGTTTATCCATCTTTGAATAAATAATACGTGCGGGGAACAGTCACTATGCGCAGCGAAGACCAGCCTACACGGTGGTAAAATGATATCACTGCACGATATGACACACCGCATTGTTGGGGTTACGATCGAATTATACGATTCCTTGCGATCGGGTTGGTATTCGGATAACTCTTTTATTTTTCTCTTAATTTTCCCTTAAAGATATCGTAAATGTGACTCTTACGAAATCTTACTTTTACAAGATATATTAATAACATATACACAGGTTTGTATTTAAATCGGACCTCCTCGGCTGTTTCCATCGAATACAACCTCGGTTGTATATGGACGGTTTACAATGTTAGAATTCTTTACGTTTCACTACGCTACAAGTAGATCGTGTCGTAATTTCAATATAGCGGTTAAACCAAAGGACTTTTTTCTTGGGATTCTTAACTATTTACGCAATAACACACTTTATAGACAATCAATTTGAAGTAAGTAATACAAAATACAAGTTAAAACACTACAATTAATTAATACTATTATTTGAAATTGTACCAGCTATTTTCACTGATGTACCGGCATACATCAGGCCCCAATTTCTCGAAACTTCTTAAGCTTAACAGGCTTAAGTAGCTTATTTCAATTAGCCAAAATACATACTTAAATTGAATTTTGATAAATGAAAAATGGTTTATTGTGATAATCATATTGATAATTCCTATCTAAAACATAAATTTTTTTTAAAGAAGTTAATATTATGCAATTTATTGAACACCAAAAATAGTGAGCTTAGCTTAATCCTGTTATAAGGGACTTAAGAAGTTTCGAGAAATTTGATTGAAAATGGCCGAGGAGTTCCGATTGGTTTGTATAATCAGTAATAACACATAAACACATTTATGAAAATTATCCTTAGTCGTGTCAAGACAGTAATGCAGTTTATTGACATTTGTTTATGAGAAACATTTTTTTTCATTATTAATACGCCTTTTTATATCATAAACATACGCATTTTAATCAATTACTAATACATACAAATACGATTACCATAAAATAAACTGTGAAGTGCAAGTTTCAAATACTTATGCGACGAACAAATAACATTCCTCAGTTATAGAGCATGGCCCTTTCCTTCTTTTTTCGTTCGTTGTAAACAATTTGGAAAACATATCTACAAGCTCCCACCCAAACTTCCTCCTGGTCAATCTACCTTATGTTTATCTTACTCTTAAACTTTGTACTGATTTTGTTAAACACTAAAACAGCAATTCAACTTAACTCCAGTTTGCCTTCCTGCCTATCACGACTACCACCTCCTGTTTCAAACTCTATTACAGTATCATATTCAATACTTTCAACCTTTTGTAGATAAAACAAAACTGCACCGCATGTAAGGCTGATATGATTAACATCCATGTCGTGAACAATTTCGTAGACTTAGTATTTATTAGAAGCAATTGAATTGATTTTCGCGTTGTTGTAAAGTTGTTCGTGAACGAAGATAAAAAATCCCGAATTTATCTCCAAGCGGGTTGGATGAGTCTTTGGTCTTATTTTATGTTTATTATTTTCAAACCAGCCCACTAGGACAATAGCCCGATTCCATCATTGTGTTTGCATATAACTTTAACGTTCAATGGAAAATAGATGAGGCCGAAATGAGGGCGCAGCCCAAAGTGAGGGGAGTCCTTTCAATTTCTGTTAAACGTTAAAAAGGTTATACTGTCACCTTTTGTGGTTGAACATTTTTGTTGACAATCAAATACATTTAAGCATACTTCACTCTTCTCGTACAAATCAATACACTATTAAATCCAAGGCAAGGAAAGGGGATGCTATTTTGAAAACAAACAAGGCGCGAAAGTTTGTCCGACTTCTAGTATTTATGCAAAACCTCGTGTGTATGTAATTTAAAACTTGAATACTGTATAACAAATATCTTAACGCTTAAAAGACCATTTCAGAATGTTTAAGATAGATTAGTTTTATGTAAACGAAATACTGACTCATATTGTATATATGAGACGTCCTTAGTAAATACGTCCACTTATTTTTAAAGGGCCATAAAATATAACTACACTTTTCCATTGGAACGAATGTTGAATAACTTTAAAAGAGTGATAATACTTTGAGATCTTAAAGTATACTTAAAGGCCGACAGCGATGCAAAAGTGGGTGGGGAAGGTCAAACACTAAAAAGTTTAAAAAATACATGTTTTGGGTTAGTTAGGAGGTAAACAAATTTTACAAAAAAAAGATTTTAACAGATTTTGTATGACATTAAAACGAGCAAAAAGCACATTTCATGTCGCATTATTAAATATTCATAATGTCTTTTGTTAACTTCAATATTTGCCCTTTTTATGCTGGGACGTTTGACCATTTCGGTATATACAGAGGCCTTTCCCAGAATCGGACGGATAGCTTGAAGCACTTCGAGTACAATTAGCCCAGGCGGCGTCTTGTCCATTTTCGTTCTTTTGCATTTATATGGAAAAAGAAAACATAAACATTTGAAACTACTTTATTCTTGATAAAAACAAGAAATAATTAAATAATAAAATTTAAAAAAAATGTGTTATGAACTTCGATGGTTTTTCTGTGTCTATCCAGCAATTGCAAACCGTTTTCTTCTGACGTTTAAATTATGATATATTCGATAAGTCTACTTTTTGTCGAGCCCTCGTGCGATGAGCCAAACATAGCTGGCGGTTCCGTGCGTTTGTCCGTTCGTCAGGACTTACTTTGTTTGGGTTGTATCTTGATCATGCATAATAGAATTTTATTAAAGAACTTGCCATGAAGGTTCACCATGACGAGGTGGCGTGTCGCGCACAAGGCACACGTTTTTACCTCAATGGTCAAGGTCAACGTTAGAAGACAAAGGTTGAAATGATTCTTGTCCGGGCTGTATCGTGACCATGCATGATAGGATTTTCAAAAGAATTGACATGAAGGTTCACCATAATGATGTGGCGTGTCGCGGACAAGACCGACGTCTGTACGTCAAAGTCAAAGGTCTAGGTTACAGGTAAAAAGATGAAATGATCCTTGTGCAAGCTGTATCTTGACTTTGCACTATAGAATATTTAAAAGAAAAACATGCCATGAAGACGTACCATCCTGAGGCGGCGTATCATGCACAAGACCCACGTCTGCAGCTCAACTATTAAGGTCGTACTAAGAGGTTAATTGTCAAAATGATTATTGTTGATAGGACTGGAAAGAGCTTAATCAGGTAAAGATTTACCATGCATTATAGGATTTTGTCAAAACAACTTGCCATGGAGGTTCACCATGCTGAGGTGTCTTTGGTCCCATGTATTGTTCAACTCCATGTTATTCTGTATTGCAATCGCACGGAAGAATATTATGTCTTTTTCGACAACCTCGACATGTCGCCATTTGGTTTATTTAACTTGTAAACATCGATTTGAGTTTTATTTTCGATGAACTAAGTATTGGCACGCAGTGGTCATACAACATAAAAATCTAAATGTCATTGAGGGGTTTCTCTACCAGTACCTCTATGGGCAGTATCGAGGGAATTACCTCAATTTCTTGTTTATCCAAAACGGGAGTTATCGCGTTTATCAGCACTTTGGTTGTGTCACAAACTGAACCTAAATAGAGATTAGATACATACTGGGAACTCATTGACCAGGTTATCCAGCGGAAAGAACTACTTTGGCTCGTCGAACGTCCCAATTTATAACGTCGTCCACCCCAAAGGGCAAGTCTAGAGTCTTACCCAAATGTTCATTGAACATTTAAAGAAGCATTTACAACCATGTTTATGGCGAGAGCAACGGCTTGAGCAAGTTTTATAAAGGGTCACCCAAATTTCAGAAGTTTCCATATAATAGCAAAAACGTTGCTCGTGCAACCGTAGTTTGAAGGTAAAAACATTTTTGGCAGATGGTAACGCAAGACATATTTCGGTAAAAATATTTCAAAGGTTGGCCATTGGTTATTGCACCCACTCTTAAATCATTCGTGTTAAGTTCAAATGAAAATTACTTAGTGCCAGAGGTGTGAACTTGATGATACTATACACGCGTCATATCGGATATATCGTCGGGAACTATAAACAGTCCCCGTTATTTTGCATTTTCTGGCTGTTAGACAAGTGACATTAAACACATTCCAATTATTTTGGGTACATTTAATTGGCCATGCCAATTAAGAGTTTAAGATATCGGCCTTTATACCAATGTGTTGTCTTCCGTGCTAATCAAGTTGGCGATATTGCTCAAATCGCCTGGATGATATGAAGAACATGTGCTAATGTATGTGCTTTAAACTGTATTCCATGTTTCGATATAACGCTCATGCCTTGAAACGTAACTGTATGGTTAAGCGTTTAAGGATATAATTATGTCCTGTATTGTTGTACAATACATTAGTCATAATCGACGTTTTGCCACGGTGTCGTTTTCTATAAATATATTTCGTAAACATCAATCCCAAAACGAGGCTGCAAGTCCCACTTTGGCGCATATCGTCATTTAACCGGGAAAATACGAAAATCCCCGATCTTATTTTGCATTGTTTTCAAATATAAACGCAGAGGATTGAAATAATTTGATTTTTGTTTAAATGTATCGCCTTTTCTTTGGATATATTCTAAAAATGGGGAAATTCAAAGACTAATTTGTGGAACAATAAGTGTCCGTCGCGTGTACCGGATACAACAAAGAAGGGTAACAGGGCCCCGGCTTTTACTATAGTGAATAATAGTTTACTACAATTCTAAAAGGTTCATTTTTGTATTCGAATATTCGAATTTTTGATCGAAAGAATTACCGAATATTCGAATATCAATTTTGCCGTTCGTTTGCATCCCTATTAAATTATGCTAACACTTGGATCGATACTGAAATGTTTGGTTCAAAATTCATTTGATCTAAATATATAAATGATCGCTGTGAAAGTATAAGGAGCTTGACAGTGCGAAAGAGGCCAGACATATTCTTTGCTTAAAATATTCCTTCTGTATTCTGTCGTGATAATTTTATTTTGTACAAACATCACATTTCATACCTTATAGCCAAAATTAATCAATTGATTTTGCCCAAATTTCTCATGTCTATAAATTAAACCAAATTGCGTCACCCCTAAAAACAACACACACGCACGCACGCACGCTCGCACGCACGCACGCACGCACACACACACACACTTCAGGTACGCCGGATTCTAGGTCGTTTTGGGCGGTATTTTGGGTGCGCCGGTTGATCAGTTATAATGTGACACATTTAATTGTATTTGTGAATGTTTAGGATTATCATGAATTATCATAAATAAATACGTCATCACATTGTTTATGCTTTACGATGATATGTCATTTTATTTTCGTTTACACTGCTGTTATATAATTCGGTTACTGTATTGCTGCGTGAAAGTAATGTAGCGATCCAAAGTGACGGGTTGACAATTTCTGAAGTGAAATCCCAAATGACGTTACAACGTTATAATAAAATCGACATTTCTCTTAATTTTAGCATACATAACAAACATAATTTGCGTGTAAGATTAAACAAATTCAATCGTGAATAAAATATAAGGGTGGCAAACAAATCAGATGATGTTGTAATGTAGTTTGCTGATCTGCCAAACAGTTCTTGTAAAAATCTAGCGGGTATAAAAAGAATTTGAGTGCGTTGGTGCCAACAGTAACTTTTATTGGTCGCGAAAATACAGCGTAAAAAATAATTAAAATCATATATTTTACGGGCAAAACCCCTTTAAAGCGTAAAGTGATTTTCAATAAAACAAATCACCTTAGGAGATTTTTATTTTATTGGTGTTCCCTTACACTCTTTATCAGGTTTTGCGACTAAGATATCTGATTGAAACGGGTCCTAGATGCTGCCATTGTTTACATGGAATACCGGCAGTTTCTTTAATTTAATGCAGCTCGTAATTTAAATCATCTTGCAACTTTAATAACCGTTGAAGTTGCTGAGCGTTTATACGACTTCAAACAAAAAGTCCGATGAACTTTTTTTATGATTAGGAAGGGATGTTCCCATTGGAATTTAAAGCCAGTTACGCCGTACGTGCAAGCAAGCTTGAATTGTTTTATATTTCACTTGCATTGATATAAATGAAAGTATTTTAAAGTTGGCATGTATTGTTACAGTTGTGTTGATTGAAAGCTTCATAGGACATGATGAATTTTTTAAACTACGTCTTGCTTTCAATCTTACAATAAACGACAATTTCTTTCGTACATGGAAACATCGTTCATTTGAACAAACTGGTTCAATCTAGCTATTGTACGTACTGTATATATCGCCACTCGCAAAAGTTTGTTTTTGTATAACAATCGTGAAATTAAACGATCTTACACTGAAATCGCGTGCTTTATTTAAATATTTGCATTGCTCTTGCAATTACATCAATAGGAATTACATCTTGGCCATTTTTCTAAAAGCACCTTGGTGAAAATTTCAACTTGATGAATATTTTGGTTGTCAGGTAAGCGCAGTGGTTACTGCAATCGCTTCACACCTTTGCGACCCGGGTTCGATTCCAGGCCTGAGTGCATGTGAGTTTGGTATGTGGTCACCAAACCAGACAACTGGATTTCCTCCGGATACTCCGGTCCCCCCCCCCCCCCCACACACACAATACAAGACCACACTGTCGCGTAAAGACGTGCCAACGAGAGTGATTAATATAATGTTGTAATAGATTGTTTCACAATCGTTGTAAAATATATAAGTTTAAACAATGAATACTTCTTAACTTTTGACAATTATTATTGTAAATACCCCACTGTTTTTTCAAATATATTCATATCCAGATTTTAATAACACCATTTTCATTTTTATTTTTGCAGTTTTCGTAAAAGAAAAATGTTAGTTTTCTTTTAAATCAACTGAGTGAAATATCAGTGATCTACGAACTCAGTTTAACATGGTAACCCAATCACTTAGATATAGTTTTGCATGAGCAATATCCGGGAACCTCAAATGCTTCAAACAAAAGGTCATTTGTTTGAGTGTCACGCGTCAGCAGATGCACCTTCACAGGTTCGTTAATGCAAATTCCACCAAAATTCACAGCTCCCTTGAAAAAGACGCTCCCGAATGTTATATACGGATTATATAAGATCAAATGTGTAAACAACTATAGGCTGATTTGAATCACTCACGAATCTGTTACTTTTGTGCAAAACAGTATTGTTGTACTTTTTGAAGGACCTCGTATTTAATAGTCCATGTGACTGACGACCTCCTACAGCCGCCACTCAACACTTAAATCACACCAACTGTAGTAAATCAGGTAAAGAGATTAATATTCACCAACAGTATAATACATTATAGTTTTGGAATCTGTTCATTAAGACAATGACAGTCATGAAGTTGTTACGAAATTATTTCTGCACGTACTTTGAAAAAGCATTAGAAAATACCAAAATAACACACATGACAGTTACAGAAGAAACAAAACATGCTTAACATCACTGAAGATTTAAAACAAGACGTTAAAAATATAAAACACAGCTTCTTGTTAAGGCATCATTTCCAGCACTTTTTATTGAAATAGCTAAATAAAGAGAGAAACGTAAACAGGAAGTGCACGTCTATGAAAGTATATTTACATTCAATATTTAAGGCATTGTTCTTTTTCAATGGTTATCTATTGTGGAAAAAACTTTTTTTTTCTTATTTACAACGCTGCCATTATTTCGTCTTACTTTCATAATTTATTGACGTTCATTCAAAACTATACATCTTTGATAACATTATATGGAATTCGATTGTCTACTTTAGGCTACCATAGATTGTTTATACACGGGTAACACACAATCATTGATATAAACCCTTAAACTTTGTTTCACTTACAAGCACTTTCCGTGTGGTATCCACTGATAGTAAGGAGGCATATGAATGATTGGTCTCATAACGCCATCTACATTCTGTAGCGTCGTGTTTTTATGGAAGTAAATCATCCGTGAAAATACAACAACTTTGATGGATAATCCTTATGACTTTGGAGGTGAAAAAACTGTGCACGAAATTTGACCTATCACAACAATTTATGAATATATAATAACACAATTATTAATCGAATAAACTATTTACTTCGGTATGGTATTGCAATAAATGAAAAGTTTTCACTGACATAAATATAATATCTTCTCATTAAAAATAATGGCGAACGTAAAACCTTACTTATCTAAAAATATAGCTATACATTTACCATTGTAATTTTCGCTATCAATTTCAATTGAATTACGTAGAAGATTAGCATACTAATCTTTTATTTGTATCAACTACTATTGGTGACAAAAAACACTAAACAACTCTTCAATGACACTGACACCTCGATAATTTTATTTGGAGACTGATATGACTTAAATCATACTTGAAACTGTTCTTTTGCAATACTAATGCAAAGTTTGAATGTATAATGACTTAAAGTTATTGCTTACGTTGGGCAACAAAAATCGCCGTCTCCCTTTATTACATCCCGGACCTTCCCTGCCCACGATGCCCACTGATTCAGACCGCAATATGTTTTCTTGATTAGCCTTCGACTTTCTTCTGGTTACCTTAAGTTGTCTTCGTGTTTGGAACAGGTTTCTGTACAAGTTCTTTAGTATCCGAGTGCTAAAAATAATAGTATCTTAAAAATGCAGTAACAATTCGAATGCGACATTATAGTTTTTGATTAAATACTTTGTGGTAAATGAGCAATAAAAATCAAACTGAGAGTGTGATTTTCATACCTTGTATAAACCTTCTTCCAAAAGGAATCCCTTTCTTTCAGAACTAATAAGGAAAGTAATACTACTTACCATTGAGTAGGACGTCGGCGTCACAACTTGTTTAAGGATTTTGCATGTAAGCACATTTATGTCATCAGCTCAGCGAATACTGGATGTATTGCATTAATTGGAACTTAAGACAAGAGTTAAAACCTACTATTTTAATTCTTTATACCTCAAACATTTTATATTCAAATACTTGAAATGATGGACCTTTATTATTCGACTTAGAATATATCAGCAACTAAGTGATGTATTGCATTTAAACTTTATGCATGGGGTGCCAAACATCCAACCTTTCATATTAAATATATTGCATATAATGCAAATTACGGCCATTTATTATTCGACCTCGAAATTCTGCTTTAAAGCTAGTATGCAATTGTAGAGTGCGCTGTCTCTATTTTTTTAAGGTTTTGCCAGTGCTTACAATGATAAGAGCACTATATTGAGATTTTATATTTACATATCATGCAAAGTTTACGCGTTTTGTGTTCTGTTAGAGATATGAAAACCAACGCACATGTGTTGTGAACTGTTCTTCATAGCACGAGTTTGTATTCTTGGAATAACATTTGAGCATGTCATATCTCCGCTGTGTGTGTAGGTGGGAGTGTGGTTTTATGAATGTCAAATAAAAGTCTACTCTTTGTTTTTTCATGATTTATTTCAATACGGAGCTATTTTGATCAGAACAAGGATATACGAAGAAGTACGCGAATAGCAATGGCGTGCCGGAAGTGATAACTTTTCCTTGTACTCGTAAATCGATCGTTAAAATCTCGTAGGCGTTTTGTCCTTATGTTCGCTACCTGAAAACTTCGTAAGTTAAGGTTACATAATCCTCCCATAAACTAAAGTGACGCAGGTGTTCCTTTAGCGTCCTTATAAGCATATGATCAATGCGCAATTTGTTTCTTTCGTAAGGAATTTCAGCATTTTTAAATTTAAAATAACATAATTGACAACGACGAATTGACATCGTCGAAACCTCTGAGTATAAAGAAGCAAGCTCGAATCCATTTCCTTGATAGAAACAGGCAGTTCTTTGGTCCATATTTGAGTCCATGAGGGCGGTTTCTTGGTGGAGATCAAACAAACAACTTCATGTTATAGGCGGACGCCTTTATCACTTAACCACGTTTACACCGAGCCTTCATTGAAATATCGTTCTTATATATAGGCTCATTTCTTATTGGTATGAGAATGAATGCACACACGAAAATAAACAAATCACACCTTATTTGGTATAATTAACGAGTATAAATGGACGCAGGCGTTTAGTTTTATATTATTGTAACTTACTATCATCTAATATATGTAAATTAATGCCATGCTGTTATTTTTTTAGTCGTGCGAGTGCGACTAGGTTTATGGCTCCGTCAGCAGAATAACAACACGCGTTTTGGTAAGCTAAATTAAAATGAATGATCTTTAATTTCTGACTACTATCGAAAGAAGACAAAATACATATTCATATTTATTGCAGTTTTGTATTAGACTTCTGTTATAAAGAAATATTTCCAGTTCCTATAGTTGTCGATCATTAACATTTTTTTTAATGAAGGATTGTCATGTTAGTTAAATTTTCATTCGTTTTATTTTTGGAATGGCTGGTGTTTGGAAGTAGCTTTCTTCATACGCCATTCCTTCGCCAATGTCATCCAACTTAGAAGGGTCTCCGTAACAGAGCAAATAACTTCCCCCCAAATGGTACGTTATTATGCGGCACGTATGTGTTTTTGTGCGAAGCAGAAGTGGTTTCAGGTAATTCTCGTACGATTTCTGGCGATTCACAAGCTCTTTGTGCAAGTGTATATTCAGCCGAGGTCACTGTAGCAGTCGCTTGAACGGTACACCAATGCGAGAGAACCACACGCGGAACCAGTCTTTGTGTGCAGCGAAGATCAGTCTACATGAAGATGAAATGACACTGCACATAATGAAAATCCACATTCCTTAAGATTGTAACATTCATATGCGGGCGGGATAGGATACAACTTTTTTATTCTCGTAATTTCTCGTAAAGACATCGTACATGTGACTTCATCTTACAAAACCTTACCTTTACAAGATATATTAATAACATATACACAGATTAGTATTTAAATTGATAACACACACACACACTATATGAAATTTTCCATTAGTCGTGTTAAAACAAATATGTTGTTTATTGACATCTGTTTATATGAAGAACGAATTTATTCGTTTCCTTTTTCGTTATAAAAATGCCTTAGAATATAAAAAAAAACCATTATACTTAAATACTAATACGTACAAATAAAGATACCATAAAAGAAACTTTCAAGTGCAAGTCTCAAAAACTGTTTAGACGAACAAATTTCATTCCTCAGTTATAGAACGTGGCACTTTCCTTCTTTTTAAGTTCACTTTATTCTTATTTATTTGACAACGATTTTGAAACAAGTTATCATATTATTAATAATATTAATCACTCTCGTTGACACGATTTTACGCGTGTGGTCTTGTGTTGTGGGGGATACCGGAGTACTCATAGTAAACCCACAAACCAAACTCAACTTCTTTTACTCGTTCGTTGTTAACAATTTGGAAACTATTCATCAAGCCCCACCCCAACTCCCTCCAGACCAATCTGCCTTATAAATATTTTACCCTTAAAATTTGTACAGATTTTGTTAAACACTAACAGGAATTCAACTTACTCAAGTTCCACATCCCGTCTATCACGACTGCCATCTTCAGTCTTAAACTCTCTAACAGTATCATCCTCAATATTTTTAACTTTTTGTAGCTCAAAACAAAACTGCGCCACTGGTAACGCTACCATGATTAACATCCATGCTGGGAACATTTTCATGGACTTTGTATTCATTAAAAGCAATTGAAATTTTATTCGCGTTTCTTTTAAACTCGGAACTTATCCTGTTAGTGAACGAAGATAAAAATTGCGAATGTATCTCGGAGCGGATTTGCTGACCCTTGGTCTTATTTTTATGGTTATCATTTTTAAACCAGCCCACTAAGTAAATAACAAGTATAACATAGTTAAGTATTGAATCAGCTTTTACGTTTTTTTTTTTTGTGTTCATCATAATGTCTTTATATACTTTTAATGTTTTACAGAAAATAGGATATACCGAATGAGGGCGCAGCCCGAAGTGAGGAAAGTCTTTTTTTCTGTCAAACGTTAAAAAGGTAATACTATCATCTTGTGTGGTTGTTAGTATTTGTGGACATATGAAATGGTGTTAGAATCAAAAACATTTAAGCGTACTCCATATTTATCGAATTAAGCAATTCACTAACAAATTATTTTAATTCACCGATCTTTAAAACGCATCTCCGAAATCGGAGATAATAACAAGGGAGTCTATTGAAGAAATATGAGCCGAGGTCCATTCACCTTCGGTGGCTGACTGGCCAGTCCTTATAATGCCATATGGCCCGAAGTAGTGTGTAATATTTCTTATATTATACCGAACATTATTTTACCATTTAATAATTTTAGAGTGCCTTTGATGTGCTTTATTGAACAAATCTAATAATGTTTACTTGCGAAAAAATGTCGTTGTGAAAACTGCATACAGCACTCACCAGTTTTATGACGTCAGCGGTCAATATTATATGACGTCAGCGGTCCATATAATATGTGACGCGTCATGAGACTTTTGGCCCGAAACCGATAGCCTCGATTTCGAGAAAAACGTGCGCAAACATGAAGCGTAAAAAATAAGAAAGTAATGAAGTTTTTATCGTAAAAACAACCATTAAACAATTTGTCACCCTAGATGGTTCAGTCAAATATATTCTTTAAAATGTAATGTTCATAGAAATAGTGTTTTTTAACCACTTTCTTTCGTATTGTTTATTACTTTTGGTGTTATCTCCCGTAGTTGTCATGAGCTATTTTTTAACCCAAATTTGAGGATTTAGGTCAAGCTGAACCAAAGGCATTTACATCTAATTAGGAATTTGTTGGTAAGTAGAATTATTTTCATTGTTTAAGCATATAATTTTACAAATGTGTATATCTTTAATGTAATGCAATATATTCTAAATTCGGTCAAATGGATGGAAATTGATCGCAGGAAAAGAAAGCGGAAGTGAAATTTGACAGAATGTAAACAGATCAAAATCCAGCAGATATTCTCTTTTTGCATACTTATGATGACTGAAAAAGGTCATAATCAATTTTTCATTATCTTACCGCGGCCAACTATCAATACAACTATTGATGGATTTTACGAATTAAATTTGAGTTGCAGTTTAACTGTCTTTTTAGCTAAGTTGTAGATCATAGATGAACTTTTTTTAGCAATATTGATTTATGTGCATAACAATTACCATCTCATGAGGTTCAGGTTCATTGAAAAAATTTATGTTATGATGAAGATGATCATGATGATTATGAAAATAATAGACTAATGCAGATGGGGGAAATTTTTTTATATAGAATTAGAGCACAATACTGTAAAAGCCAGGACCAATATTAATGACTGTAGCTGCAAGCTGCTTTTTGAGTATGCATGTCGTTCAGACTATCAGGAAATTTCTTTGGCATGCAATATTGTGTACATGTTGATCTACCGGGGCATCACCCCAACTATAAACAGTTAAAGATTTGTATTTCTGTAAATACATATTTTTAGAACATTATGATCAAATGTGAATTTCAGGTCAAGCACCTGCTGTACATAGAACAACAATCCATTACAACTTTGACTATGCCGAGCAGGTCTTCTACCCATACTAGGCACAGCAAGAGTGCCCTGCTTTGAAGTGTTCTGTAAATCATATGGTAAATTTTATTTATAAATTGAGTGGTTAATACAGCTTTGCCATTTCAATTATTATAGGGAAATGGAAAAGCTTTATATTTTGTAAATTCACTGAAAAAACAGAGAAGCGCTCACATTTGCTCTGCAGTGCTCTTGTTTAAGTATTTTATATCACCTTTATTCAAAGTTCTTACTTGAACATAAAATTAAAGTGTAATATATAAATACATCTTTTCTATTTCAAAGTGTGTTTTTTAGGTTCACAGATTATCAGATACCTCAGTGATAAGTGTTTAGCTGTTATGTGGCCAATGGTGGGTACCTCATTTTCAACATCATCCATATAGAGAAGACTCTGCATACCTGCACATTGACAACTTTGTTGGGTGGAATAAAAACAATACAGTCATTGGGTATGATTGACAAAAACAGTGTTGAAGTACATCACTTATGCACTGCATATTGACACATGAGAACGTTTGAATAACAGAACAATGTAACATTTATTATTTTTTCAATACAAGTAATCAGAAATCTCAAAATATTCATTAGTCTTATAAAAATAGTTGGGCTTAAATCTGTTCTCTTATTTCCTAAATGTCATGGATTGAAGGCAATCAGTTAAATAAATTGTATGTAATTCTATGTTTAAGGGTCTGATGTATTCTGAAGGGAGAGAAACAGCATTTAATACTTAAATGGAAGCAGGTGACATAAAGTTCAGTCCTGTGTGAGATTTGGTCTGTGGAAGGTAAGTTGTTTTTGTTTTGTTTTTAATTTTGGTGCTTTAAATGTTGATTTAAAGCCAAATTAAAGGATTTTGTGTATACAAATATTGACGTTTGGTAGTTTATTTAAACATTGAAGTTGGTTATAATACCTTATTATGTAAAAGAAAGCTTGTGTTAAAACAATAGGTATTATATAATAATAAAACAACATGTTTATTTATTTAGACCAAATGGAGGCAGCACACATCCTTTGTGGATTGATGACCTTGGCAAACTGGTTATATTCTTTGACTGGTTGGAGTACACCAAGAGACCCCTGATGTCCATTCCAAACTTGAGGAAATATCATCACTTCAGGTATAACAAAAGTATTATAGACTGTATCACTGCCTGTGTATGTATATCTATGAACATAAGTCAAAAACAATTTTAGATTTTTGTCCATTTTATTCAGATGTGAGTTTTGATGTTCAAGTTAATTTGCATAACTTATTCCAAACACTAAGTATTGTACATATATGAACATTATTTTCAGAACTTCAGCTGACAACCCAGTGAGTGAATTCATGAGAGAGCATGCCAAGGACAGTGAGATTGAAGTTAAAATTGACAAGCCCACAACAATGGCTTTTCCATGGAGAGTACCCTGAACCATCCAACTAAAAGGACTTGATGCAAAAAGGCTCTGATCCTTAAATAAGTGAAAAAACTCATATACTGATATGTGATCTTTATAAACTAAATCTAAGATTTGAGAATGATCTGTTCTGAGCTGATGAAAACGTGTATCAATTTTTTATTGACAATTATTTATTCAATAGAAACATGTTTATGTGATATAAGCTACCAGTGATTTTGAGTGATCAACTATGGTTTTAGCAAATGAGTGATAGAAGGGTGCTGCACCCAGTTTTTGTTGGTAGACTCTCTGCCATAATGGAGACCACTATATGATTATTAATTATCAATGCAAACTTTAAACTTAAAAATCTGGCAGTTGAAGCCTATAAATGCTTGAATTGAAGACGTTTATAAAATTTGTTTGTCAAATTAGTTATTCACAGCCTGATAAAATGTACCTTAGCAACCTTTCAGATTTCTTCAATATCTTATTTTTAAAACCTTCTAAACCCTATAAACATTTTAGCTTTAACTTTTACCTATGAATAAGCATCGAAATATCATTTGTCATGTACTATGTGGCCAATTGCATACTCTTGAAACTACACAATGACGTGTACATGCTAAGTAGTTAGTATGTTAATAAATTGTTTTCATTTTGTAAATGTGCCCATTTATTAACTGATTATTATACAATAGTGTAAATTATGCAGTATTGTTATGTTTATTAAATTAAGAGTATATCGACTACCATTTCATGTTTTGTGAGCAAAAACTATACAAAAATCACATTTGAGGTAAATTGGTAAAGTTGGTGTGATAATGATCATGCTTGTGACCTGTTGCCATGGTAACCAGGATAAAAAACAAACCCTTAAAGACCATTCAAAAAGATAAATTATAGTAACTTACAGTGGTAACATACTTTAACTCTATATATACATTGGTTTATATTAGGTGCAAGTTCCAACCTAATGTCATTTATTGTGAAAAATTCCAATAAACTACGGTACTTGGCGAACAGTTATTTATTTGACATTTGTCAAATACATATACCAGGTACAGTAAGGTTTGAGGATATAATTAACAAATCAATTATTACCAAATGCTTCAGATGCATTTATTGTATATTTAAATGCAAATTTAACCCCAAAACCCTTTTTCAATATGGTTGCCATGGTAACCAATTAATTTTCATTTATTTTCTCAATAATAATTGAGAATGGTTTTGAAAATATGTTGTTGTCGTTATAATGTGGGAATTGTGTATATTGTAGTTATATGCAAATTTATTGCATCTGTGAATACAAATGTTTCAATAAATTCTTGAACTTCACCGAATTTCCGGCTGTTTCTTAAATAAGTGCCCTTCTAGTTTTTATCATTATTTCGTTAAAAATAGGAATTTTTGAATTTTCTCTTTAGGTTTTTTGTCCTTAAGAATAGACTGTCAGAAAATACTCATATCTCATTTTCACCCAAAAAGTGGTTTCGGGCAAAAAATCCCATGACTGGAATTATTTTTTGCGAAGTCCGGACCGGCCTAAAACATGATATGGACCGCTGACGTCATGAAAACTGGAATTTTTTTAAAATACATTAATATACGGACCGATCAACTTTATAGTCACAAAGAAGGGACACATTTATATAAGGTATAATATATTGAAATATATCTCACATGCATTGTTATTTGAATGCTACTTTAGAATATGAAATGCCACAGTGTTGTACATACTTTCAACAGTTGTAAAAAAACACTGTTACGGATGTCAATTTGATCAGTTAAGGCAAACAGACGACACGTGCATAATGTGTTCGGTGATACATGAATTTGTATTTCGACATAACAGTAGCTAAAATTGACTACAATAGCCTCAACTCTTCATGGGAGTCATCTGTTTAAGCCATGGATTTATCAACCGAGAGGGCTGTGCTCATACAATTCTCTTCAAAAGGCTGGAAATATCTAATTTATTCTAACGGATGGAAGGAAGAACTCAAAAAGATTGTTCTGAGAATAAAAGCCATAGATGATCGGTAACTTCCTTACAACAATGAACCTGATATCAATATTATGTGTTCATCTTCAAATGAACAATGTGGCATATACCCCAACAATTGTTTTCACCGAAACCAAACAGAAATGGAGTAATGTTCATTATGTAGCGAACATCCAATGGATGAGTTGTTGCCATTTTGCCAAGTTCTAAGAAGCATTGTTTAACGAGTATTTTGCCTGCAATGAATACCATGTTGTTAACATGTTTTTGTTTTATTACTTTTGTAGCCATAAATAAATCATTTTCAACCTAAATGTTTTATTCATTTTATGTATTTGTTCGATATAGATGCTTTACACTATTTATCAAATACATTAGTCTTTATTTATTTTTAGAATGATTTTATGAACTTTCCATAAAATAAGTGACAAACATTCAAGTGGATCATATCGTCCTATTTAATACAATTATGAACATAAAAACATGCCAACAATGAGTTGAGTCTGTTTTATAAGACGGATGACAAGTATTCAGAAAGAAGACATATATTAAGAAAAACTTAATTTCTTTTTTATTTAAATAATTCAAGTATTGCATCATACAGAGGATCACAAAAATTATCTGTAATATTGAATAAAAAATAACAAGGTCTATTCGCTTAACATTTTGTTCGACAATGGTAAAATTGCGACATCTAAACAGGTTCGTCGAATGTCTCAAGTTCGAGTGTCTTCTATTGATGGAGAGTTTGATACTGATCATATGTTTGTTGGTAACTTGTAATAGAATAATGGAATAATGGTTTTACTATTTGTCATTGAATTATTCTCTAGGTATATTTCGGTTAAAGCCTTGAAAATAAAACTGCTAAATGTGTTTTAAGTGCTATTTGGGATATCATTCAAGAACGAAATCCTCAAATACTATGAACTGACAAAGAAAAGGAACCTAACAACAGATGTTTCAAACAAGTTATGAAAGATGAAAAAAAATATTCTTACTCAGAATACACCTAAAGCTGATGATATGTACGTGTACAAAGAACAATTAGAACAATCGTGTATAAAATGATGCGTGAGAAAAGAAGCTATCAATATTGATGACATAAAAAGCAATGTACAATTCAAGTTTGGGAGTAGCCCCGAAATACACAACTAAAACAATCAAGCAGACATTTG